>NW_018404771.1:121509-201901 GCF_002113885.1 Mizuhopecten yessoensis | reverse complement strand
TCGATGGACTACTCCGTCATGTGACCAGAGATGTAGTGTGCCCCCATATCAATGGACTATTCCGTCATGTGACTAGAGCTGTTGTGTGCCCCCTCATCGATGGACTACTCCGTCGAGTTACCAGAGCTGTTGTGTGCCCCCTTATCGATGGACTAATCCGCCATGTGACTAGAGCTGTTGTGTGCCCCCTTATCGATGGACTAATCCGCCATGTGACTAGAGCTGTTGTGTGCCCCCTTATCGATGGACTACTCCGTCGAGTTACCAGAGCTGTTGTGTGCCCCCTTATCGATGGACTACTACGTCGAGTTACCAGAGCTGTTGTGTGCCCCCTTACCAATGGACTACTCCGTCATGTGACAAGAACTGTTGTGTACCCCCTTATCGATTGACTACTCCGTCATGTGACCAGAGCTGTTTTGTGACCCCTTATCGATGGGATACTCCGTCGAGTTACCATAGCAGTTGTGTGTCCCCTTACCAATGGACTACTCCGTCATGAGACAATAACTGTTGTGTGCCCCCTTATCGATGGCCTACTCCGTCATGTGACCAGAGCTGTTTTGTGCCCCCTTATCGATGGGATACTCCGTCGAGTTACCATAGCTGTTGTGTGTCCCCTTACCAATGGACTACTTCGTCATGTGACCAGAGCTGTTATGTGCCCCCTAACCAATGGACTACTCCGTCATGAGACAAGAACTGTTGTGTGCCCCCTTATCGATGGACTACTTCGTCATGTGACCAGAGCTGTTTTGTGCCCCCTAACCAATGGACTACTCCGTCATGTGACAAAAACTGTTGTGTGCCCCCTTATCGATGGACTACCCCGTCACGTGACCAGAGATGTAGTGTGCCCCCTTATCAATGTACTAATCCAACATGTGACTAGAGCTGTTGTGTGCCCCCTTATCGATGGACTATTCCGTCATGTGACAAGAACTGTTGTGTGCCCCCTTATCGATGGACTACTCAGTCATGTGACCAGGGCTGTTGTGTGCCCCCTTATCGATGGACTAATCCGTCATGTGACCAGAACTGTTGTTTGCCCCTTATCAATGGATCCTCCATATCATCCGTGGACATCGTCCTCACGTGACTTTGCCTGTTTTGTGCCCCCTTATCGATGGACTACTCCGTCATGTGACAAGAGCTGTTGCGTGCCCCCTATTCAATGGACTACTCCGTCATGTGACCAGAGCTGTTGTATGCTCCCTTATTGATGGATCCTCCATATCATCAGGGGATATCGTCGTCACGTGACTTTGTCTGTTGTGTGGCTCCGTCGTCTATGAAATCCAAAGTCATATGACTTCTGCTGTGTAGTTTTTATCACTTTTTGATACGTGCGTCATGTGACCCTAGCTATTGTGTTGCCTCATCATTTGTTGATATTGGCGTCAGATGGTCGTAGCTTTTGTGAAGACGTGAATTGTCAACCAAACAACCAGTCAACTGATGTTTTAAAGTCTAATCAAGGCCCATTAGCGTAATTAAATCATGTAAGGGTTTTTTTCCGAAAAAATATCTGCAAATTAATATGCGTTTTCGGCTTTTGGCAGATGATAATTGTTTTTAATTATAAATCATTAGGGTTCTGTTATAACTATTAAAACCCTAAAATTGATTTTAATTTTGATTCTTAATGTTGATTTCATGAATCATGCACTCTGTGAACGTAGCAGATCATTGTCCTATAACGTTGTATTGGTGACTAACGTTCCATTGTATACCGGTAGGCCTTGTATGACTTTTATTTTACTGAATTCACGTTTATCATATTCCCATTAATATTTTGGCATGTTCATTTCAAAAACTGAGAATACAATAATATGCAGACAATATAGACAATAAACAACAGGCGAAGTCTGACGGAATTTTCCCTTTCCACACGCTTCAAGAGTGATACTAAGGAATGCTATTTTACCCCTGTAATTTCATTCAAGGCGTTAGTGAAGACCAGAATTTATGTTTAGTCAGGAAATCGTTTGAAAGCATAAATAAATATTGAATGCAATGGGTATTATAGAGATATGGTAATGGATTTGGCGGTCCAATTTCACAACATCAGAAGCGACTTGTACGGTCAGTTTTTCCCCACGAGTTCTTTGGTAAAGGTCATCTAGCATTTTGATGATGGTCATACTTGTATTTCTCATTGAAGGTGAGGCATTTGTGACGTCATTTTGAAATTTCGTATATATTTGCCAGATAACGCCCCAGTTGGTGGTCTGTTACACTTTATAAACCCTAAGACGAGATAAATCGCTACAAACATCCGAACATCTATATTGTACATGTAATATATTGACTTTTGATCTCCAAGTATTCCTTACAGTAACATCCGGGTATTTTCCTGTAATATTGACCCTATTAGCACAAACTATGTGTGTCCGCCTCAAAATGTGTTTGTGCTAACATTTGTTTTTCTCTAAAGTTAACTCAAGTACAAGGAAACTAAAAAAACCTCAAACACAGCGTTTTGCGGTTTAAAATTTCTTCCGATGTTAAAATCATGCCAATATACACGCACTAAGCAACCTTCTACTGCGCTTGTGGTTTTACTGGTTTTTTTTAAGTATCAAAAATACTCAAATGTGGTTGTCAACGTTGCCTACCATACACACGTCTCTGAACATATCTTCTGTCGGTATCCATGGTTATGGCTGTGTGTACCCTGATAATGGTGACGTCACGCCAGCTTTTTAAGATTGCGTTGGTTTCAGGAAAAAACGCTGAATGCTTTTACAGCAGATTGTACAATAATATAAACTTTATTTTTCTTGATATGGATACGTCAACAATACCAACCTATCAGATTACATCGCAGAGAACAATGAGGGACAAAACAATATTGACCAAGTGACCAGTCAGAGACGGTCCTGTTCTAAAGACACGCCTTTCTAGTTAGTGTCACTATGACCAACATCGTTGATTTGTCTGATCAATTTTCTTGGTGATAGAGATACAATATAATATAAGTTTGAGTCTGTATGACTGGATTCCTTTTGACCCATGACGTGTCCAATGCTAATCAAATATTTCCGTTTATAAGTATATAAAGAGTATATTTATATCCAATTAACCTTTTGCTTGTTTAAGAGCTTTTTAAGCATTCGTATAAACATATATTTTTGGAATTGCTTTTATTTTACTTTTACAATGATTCGGTGTCGTAAACAAGGTTTTTTTATTTTTGGTCCGGCTCCATCAGACGCTTATCAACTTAAAACTTAATAACTAATAGTAACAAACAAAAAAGGGAGGTACATATTATGTATGATACAGAGTATTGTCAGAGTAAGGCGAACGAGTGACATAAACAAATGAGAACAAAATGACTTAAAACATCAGTCTAACATAATAACATAAAAACAAAAACAACAATCTATTGCAGTGACGTCATCACTTTATCACGTGTTCGTGTTTGTTTATGTATAAAATATTTACCTATTCTTTAAATAAGATTTTGCAAACGTTTTTGAGAAAATGTAGATTGGATTTTAACTATAAGGTACATTATTTATATTGATTTTTTTCAGCGACTGTCATTTTTTTTTAGTCATTTCCTGTCGACATTAAGATTCGCATAAAAACCACACGAATGTCAGTAGTTAAACATGTTATATAATCCCTGGCATCAGCCGTATTAATTTGTTGCGCGGCTCGTAACAAAATGATGATAATGTACAGAAAGTAAAAGGCATATCACTGCCTTCACAAAGTCAGCTTCCGCGAACAATTGTGTATCTTACGCTCTTCCGGATGTTTTATTTACACATCAGATATACGTGCTTACAGAAAAGAAATATGATTGGTCCGACACGATCTCGTAATCTAGAACTTGATATATGACGAGTGTTATCACACACAGTGAGTGGTCGAACAACTGTAACCGTCTTTTGGAGAAAACTGATTAATACTAACTAAATGTCACGTGCCCAGCTCTATATACATTTCGTATGTCAGGTAAAGATTGACAGCTGAAGTAAATCAGTTATTTGTCATCACAGAAACGTTCACCTGTTTTTAAAAATATATGAATATTTATAAGATCTTAAGATCAAGTTATCTTAATATTCTTCCTCCCGTCCGAACCTGAAGGGTGTGTGGGGTTTGTCCGCGCTTCTTCCATAACGGAAAAGAGCCCTCCTTTTTCCAAAACGGAATAAACCTCCTCTTTTATCATCATCTCCTGCATCAGCGTAATCCTCAAGGGGCAATTCCATATTTTCATCTTGGTCGTCGAAACGTTTTCCATATCGCAGGATTGACCTTCTTTTGCCGAACCGGAGCAGACTTCCGCGTTTTCCGAATCTTAGAAGACTGCCACGTTTTCCGAAGCGAAGAAGACTTCCGCGTTTTATGACCTCAGCTAAGTCTTCGTCGGAAAGGTCAGCGTAGGGGTTGTACCCTTCATAGGCTATTTCCGGGGCCATTCTCTTTTTTATCTCCGCCTGGTCTGAGTCCACTAAAAAAAAAGAAGATAACTTAATGGTATTACCAGTAATCATATTATTATACAAAACATTTGATATTGCGCCCTATCTAGCTAACATAAGTCACTCTAAAGCGCTTTACAGTACATAGATATACAATTAATACAATTAGCATAAACATTAATCAATACATTGTTTTCAGGAATTCACAGGAGCTGCCTTATCAGGCGCTTATTACAAGTCATATGCCACCTGGCTAATATCTCCCTATGTGTGTATGCATGCGTGTTTGCTGGATAAGTAATGTGTTATGTTTGTAGTGAGACCGTGCTTCCAATGACATCATTTATAGTGCCACCTCACTTGAATGCTACAGCACAGATACCGCAACACCCACCCTAGACCATTTTACAGAGTTGTGTGGGCAGGAGAAAAACACTTTCTTTGAATATCCATGCGTGCGACGACTTCGGGGATCAAACCCCGGCCACCTGCGTGAAAGGCTGGAGTGTTAACCGCTCCACCAATCCGCCCATACATGGGCCCATTTAATGGGGTATCTGCTACTTAGTGTCTTCCATGGGGGAAATAACGTTTGTTCAATTATTATATTGCTTTTGCCCAGGGGGAGATCCTGTTCGTTTAGTTGTTATATTGCTATTGCTAATTCTAAAACAAGATAAAACCTAAGGCTATGTCTTGCGGTTTTCAGTGGGAACAATTGCAACAAATTGTTCAAATACGGGGAACTTTTAAAAAGTACCTGACGTATGCAGGCGTACTTTACAGAGCAACGGGCAGTGCCGATGTGTAGCCTTATTGGTTAGGAAATTAATAGGATAGATATATTTTCTCCATAACTCAGGAATCGATAACAAGGAAGAATCTATAACAGAACAAAATAAATGATTTCACACATCCAACTCGCGATAATGAGAAAAATCTTATCTACGTGCATATCTTACACGATAACAGAGAGGAATTCCGAATGGTTCCCCTGTCTATCCCAATTATTTCTCGTCTATCAACCATTGACTGACACGTTTTCTAGACATCCGAGATTTATTGGTTTCCGACGTGCGGCTTTGAACTACAAAGGTGTAAACTTCCGTATGTTGTGCCGGAGAACCCACCAAAGAGGAGAGTTCTAAAGGGGCAGACAACCCGACGAAAAACATATGTACTTACACAATAATCAATGGTCAACAAAAGCGTCAATGCTATTTCTAAACCTTACGTAATATATATTTGTTTTTCTTATAAAAGCGATCACATCTTCGTGCAATCATTGTTTTAGATAGCTTATCGTACATTCACATATCTCAATGTAAACATTTAATTTTGATACACTGACTTTCAATTAAAGCAACTTCATGAGTGAACCAATTAAGCAAGCAGAACAATCTTTGTGAAGTCTGTTCTATTAATGTGGCTTAAACCATCATTAAATTGTTCAGAAACTGAAACAATTGATCTTTACAAACTCGACAAGTAAATAACAACTATCAGAACTCGAGGACGGTACTGATTCAACAATGTCGAAATAACGCAGTGCAATAACATCGCAAGCGTTCATAATTCATCTGGAAAAATCGAGATACCGGGACTATTCTTGACTAGTTTTCTGTCGTGAAAATTGTTTTCTGTATAGCACAAGCTGAACACGGTTTGATGTATAATATATAAATAGTTTATAATTTATTTACTTATGTTTTATGATTCTACCGATTAGGTAACTGAAGACGTATTACCATGTAGTAATACATGTAGACGTGTAAACATTGTTGTAGTTCGATATCAGTCATAAAACCTCCATTGAATCCAAAACTAAACTTAACACGTGTATGTTTATTGCCGAACGTGTCACGTTGGTCAGTTTCCGGCTCATTTCGTACTTCCCCTGTGACGCCCGCGTGGTGTAGTGTGTACGTGGCGTCTATTGGGGCGCTTGTCACCGATCGTGCAGTGTGACCACAGTCGTCATTAGTATGCATGTGGACATACACTATACGCTTTGTGTCGTGTGTGTATTGAATTTCACATTAGTGGACAGTAGTCCGATGTCAGACACTAACTCCCGTAAAACCTGTCTGCACCGAACCCAATATACATAGCGCTTCATCCTGTGTATTTACAGCACTCCACCCTGTGCAAACTGTCAACACCGAACCACTTATAACGCAGACACATGAATACTCATCAGTCTGCATTCAGATCCAATTTTAACGTTTATCAATGGAATCGGAAAAAATGTTGAAGCAGAGATACAGACCGGATATTGAGGTGGGAGAGAAGGTCGTATGGATGTCTGGGATACAGGTGAGAGACACAAATCGAAAATACTGGTGGGGCAGAAATTTCAGACACGGGTCGGCCGCAGCGTGGGCAAACAGGTCACATGGAAGTTGGGGATACAGATCGTAGACGAATGTGGGCGCATATACGGGGCGACTGGAGATCGGGGCCCGTAGTCATGAATACCGTTCTCATGCTCAAGCATGACTTTTGTGCTGAATCCTAAGTTTCTGTTCTGTCTATAAATCAATAATAGAAAATGATTTTGCCAATGATTTGGATAAAATTTGAAAAGACAAACCCCAATACTGTTTCCAAAGTTTACATTTGACTTTTTGACCATTGACATGATTTTAGTGAGTTACAAGAAAGTTGTTTTGAGCACAGAATCCATGCTTGAGCATGAGAGTTTTTTCATGAATACGGGCCCTGAGATATGCACATGTATCTCGTTCTCATATTCCCAAACATTTTCTTCAGGTTGGTAAGTGGCTTTTTCATATACAACGGAACTACCAAACTTAGTTCAAATCCATAAAATACAGCTCAGTTATTATTATTCAGATTAGAACAAGTTTAAGTGCAAAAGGACGACTCGTCTTTTCTTGATGGGCTAATCCAACGCGGACTGTCTCGGAGAATGCGCCGTGATAAAGATCGCGCTAGTCAACCGAAAGTTCTTAGCTAGGTTTTTGAAGCCTCATCATCGAAAAAACTTCTCATCTAAGCCATTCACATATATTCCTTTTTTAATTCACAAAAGGTTCACAATATATTTCAAGATTGTTACTTTTGATATATTTTGTTTCATCTGCAGATATACAGGTTTTTGTTTTTTATTGAGTTAATTTTCGAAATATGTTCCACGAAAAACTAGAGTTAATTAAAACAAAGCTAACAATGCTTGGACAGTTATATGGTCCCTGGTGTTCTACACGCAGCATCTGCTCATCAATATCAATTAAATTTCTTTAACTCCTTGTGCTTTGATAACTTTATTTCAATTGAAATTACCCTGTGTACTTTAAGTGCCAATAGCCGAGAAAAGCGCTGCCAATTTCTGCATAAATACTCTTACTTTTGTGGACGTGCAGAGACACGCTTCATGTATAACCCCAGACGACTTTGCGATTTGCGAATATTTGAATAAAAAACAAATTAGCAGACCCGCGTTTACTGACAGAATAGGCCATTCCCGTGCTTTTTATTTCGTCTTTGTGGAACATGTATTTGCTAATGATATACAAATTGTTTACAATTAAAGACATAACGTACAAATATCCAATTTGTATCAGTGCTGACTCCTCGCTACTCGTTTATTCGCCAAAGTAATAGCGTGAAGTTGGGTAATTTCATAATACTGAGCTGGACCAAGGGTTAGTCTGGCCCAATATTGGGCTGGTCTGATCTTGAATAAGTTATAAACTTCACGTCAGTCGTCAAGATGATCGTCATTTTGACATGGAACCAAGTATTGCAATGGAAGCATCAGACCCTCCACCGCGCCCCTCCTCCCCCCGACCTGTACACAGTTCTGTTTTCCACCACAGGGGCGTTCAACGGTAACGTCAATCCCAGAAAGATACGATTAATTTCGATTTTTTCTTTAATTGTTTATAAGATGAATTTTTGTGTCGTGTGGTTGAATTCGATACTGTACCGTATAATTATCGATATCTGATTGACACCGTTTCTTGTTCAAATAAACTTGAGTGAAAAATATCTATCGTTCTGTTAATTACCCAACAAGACCATATAACTATCATAAGGAAGTCCCCACGGGTCGTATCACTGTATGTTGGCACCGACATCGCCTTCTGTAACATTTAACCTCTCAAAGGCTTTAAGCGCAAAACGAAAATAAAAAAACCCAAGTCACGTAATTAAAATTTCCAACTGTAATTAATGAGTGAATGGACTACAATGAAGCACAGGCCTGCTATCGAAGAACGTGCCCCAATTACACTTAATCGGGAGTTTTCTTTTGTCTTCATTTTTAATCTGCGTACATATATTTTTATTTTCAGGGTTAATAATTACAAAAAGTGTAATTAATACTTTTTCTTCCTGAGATAATGAAATCAGAAAATATACAACGGAATATAAGACTAGGGAATTGTCTCCTTCAGGGGATTTTTTCCTTGTTTGTTTGTTGTTTAACTTCCTCACGACAGCTAAGGGCATGTACGCGCTTGTTTAAGACAGTTACCCATGTAGACAGCATGGTTCGAAGATCAAGTCTTAGCGGTTCATTAAACAAATTAAGTTCGATGCAAGATAAATTTTACTAATCGGCACTGGTAACGATGCAAAAGACAGACACCCGTCGAATAACAAGCATGTCTTCCCTGTTCTTATACACACAGTAATCGGGATTTACTAGGATTTCATTATTCGCTTTCGAGATAACTGTGTATAGTGTTGTATCGGGTGTAGTAGCACCATATGGTTTCATGGGTGAGCCTTGATGTTTGGAGACGACAATACACAACTAGTGTCAATAGTGCCACCTATCCAAAGGTGTATACTTCTGGTGATATGACAGTTATTAGAGATTCGAAAGTCAGGTACGTGTCTCCATGTGTGTAATGTATGTACTTGCTTGTGTGAAGGTGTGCTGGAGGCAGGGTATGTTGGTGTATTTGCCTTCTTGCGATAGCACGGATATGATGATGAGTTTGGAGAGCTACCTCGCTGAAATACCACGCAGAAGGCACGCAGCACATTATTTCTATTTGTCACATTGCATTGACCAAACAAAAGTAGGTACCCCTTTCACCTCTATAGCAATCATCGTGGTGTAAATTAAAAGTTTCAATAAAACGCCCCAGGTTGTCGTAATAAAATACAGACTAGGGCGTTAAAAAGCATACTGCCATATCATTAGATTGACGTACAGTCTCCAATTACAAGCAAAAACAATTGAACTGATTATTTAACGTTTTGTATGCATGCTAGAAAGCAGTTGGTGTTTTTTTTTCTCTCATTTATTTTACGGTTTTTAGTGACGAAATCAGTCGAAGTATTAACATAGTCGTAAGAACGAGCATGGTGTTTAAAATTTGTTGTCGATGATGAAAGCTTGTCTCATCTCCAAAACTAAACAGTTGGTGGTGATACACACGCGTTGGTCAAAGGACACAACTATCAACACACCGGAAGTGCTATTATAAGACTTCGCCAAATTCTGCCTTGCCCCTTTTGTAACAAAAATAAAGTCCTTTACAGGAAATGATTGAGTCAGCCACGCTACCAAAGTGGCAGCATAGAGTGGCTTCATTACATGGACTTTTTTATGAGTCCGACACCCACTTTCAGAAGGGTCTTTGATCGCGTGGCAGGAACATATTACGATTTCAGGAAATGATGAGCCATAAAATCGACTAAACCGTCCGCGTTCTGTGTGTCTGCTCCGGTAACCTTCCTCCAATTAAAAACGTGTTTTACGGTATCTAAAGTAAGCAAAGGTTTATACCTCAACATCAAACGGTTAACACACTGTAAATCAAGAACCGCGGAATTAAGTTGTCAAATAAAAATTGCCGGGTGTACGATAAATGGGTCGGGATATTGTGTTTTGTGTTAATTGTCTGTTAGAGGGGAAATGAAACTGAAGACACACTGCTGTCATATTTTTTTTTTCCTATATTGTGTCTAACGCTATACGGGAAATATTAATGTTCGAAGCATACCATGATTTGAGTTACCGTGGGTCCAATATCATTCACAAGACATGCTTTTTTGTCGTCAGGATATCAGTATTCACCATCTCACAAATCATTTATTGTTGGTTATACATCAATTAATAGTGGAGATGTCTCCCAAAACACCCGTTTCGTATGTGACCTTGGCTGCTGCAGGGACGCTTTACAATGAACTAACAAACAAAATTAGTTTAAACGTATATTTCCTTACAAGCTTGTTCTTCCAATACCATAACCCTTATGAGTTTACCTATCAAAAAAACAACACTTAGGTTCATCAACATGCACAACTATCAAGACTATTATATAAAGATGGCAAAGTCCATCAGAAACCAGACGAAGAGTAATCCCCCGTTTCTTTCATATACCGGGGTTTTCCCTTTGTCCCATTAAGAAGCAACACAAGTGTTTAATGACACATTGTCGACAACAATGCGTATAACGCAGCTATATGCGTCAGTTTGAATCTGATCTTTTTCTATCATATTCCCCCCTGCATTATTATTCTTAATATGTACACTTTGTAAAGACTCCCCTGACACCGCGTTAGTTTTAACGGTATTGTAGTATGCTCGCCCATACGAGGAAGGCAATTGTTCAGTACCCAGACCTGGACGTACAAAAGTTTCCAAAAATGGTTTATGATATTCTCTGCCAATCCGTTGCCATTTAAAAGGCGTAGCATTTTAGTTAAGTAGCACTGTATGATAGGCCTCAGATTCGCGCTATCGGAACGAGGCGAAAAATACACAATCAGACAGCCTTTGGCGCACAAGCATCGCTGCTATTTGGGGGTGAACGTAAAACGTACACAGGTATTGCACCTGTGAAATATGGAACATGTAATAGATACAGAATGTGAAAAATAGCAGAGTTGGTGTAGTAAATTAGAAAATGGAAAAGACGATAAAAAATAGTTACTATTTATAACATATAATGAATAGGTAAAATAGAAATATTCTGTGTACACGCACATAAATTTGAAATAGGATACGCAAGTTTAGCCACCAGGGTCTGTTAAAAAGGAACGATATTTTTTATAGAAAGTCCAATATATCACACACTCAACGAAACTAAAAAACTTTTTTTTTCATTCGGAAACATACGGTAGTTCTTATTTTAATTAATTATATTCCCTCGTTCGAAATTTCTTAATACTACAGTTCTCACCGCCAAAGATAACAAACTGAGTCTTGAGAAGTATTAAATTATATTTTGTGTTGGCACATTTGTAGTGAAATATTGAAACAATAAAAAAATAACGTGGGCAGACCCCTAAAAAGAAATGTACCATAAGCAGAAAACCAATCTTTCAAAGACTATAACTTTTTTTATGTGTATTTGAAGAATTTGGCTTGTTGGAAAAATTCTATGCCTTCCCTGTCAAAGGAATTTGATATTGATTTTACATGCAGGAATAGCAAATGTCAGTCGCCGATTACTCGTAATCCAAGCATGGTAGGGACGTACATGACCCTGTCCAGTTGGTATCAAGTAACATTCAATAATCCCGCTACGCCATTGACGCCGACTAGTGGGTATGAATAACTTCAAAGATCACGATAAACACCGACCTTCATTATCCTGCCTCCCAACACGTTACTGAACAATTGTATTAGAACCCGTGACACTGACAGCTTTGACTTTGATCGCCCCAGTACGGAGCGTTTCTAACAGAGCACTGATAGGATTATATATTGATGGTAATACAAAATCAATATTCCAGCGACGTAACATTTTTTTGAAGATTTTGCTTGGCATTTAATCTCCTATACATAAGATGTTTAGTCAAAAAATGCATATCAGAGAGGAAATTAATTATGAATACCACTGAGGCAAAGCATGTGACAAAGGCAGTATTGACGTAGGCAGAAGAACCTGTTTTGGTTCCCATTTCTCTTCGCTCTTTGATATTAATTAAGCCATAGCAGTCTTGCTAAGGATCGCCCATTGAGAAGATTATGACGTCGTCTAAGTATCGAGGTGGTATTTCGAGAAACCGTTGGCCTTTGTGTAAATCAAGACATAGCGTTAACGATACTATAACGTCCGTCGTTTTCTTTTATCTTATGAGCTGCTACTGGTTTTTTTTATTAGTGCTATAATTGTTATTACATTGTATTTTAATCTTACTGGAAGTGATACTCACATCCATACAAAGACAGTGACTTTTCAAGACTATCTGTTCCTTTGACCTTACGCGACATTTGGGAAATTACGTCACACGTAAGAATATATGACCGATTCTATCCAAAAACATTATCCTACAATTAAATTTCATCTTTCATTGGAACTCTTCAGATCCAAGAAAATGAAACGTCAACTCCTAATATATAGTTTCGATATGCCGTCGTAAGCTGTGAGATAGGTCTGTCTACCTCTAACCCCCACTCCAAATAAGAATATTGTTACGACAGTATGAGTGATGTAGGCGCGAGGTCTGTCTACCTCTAGCCCCCAACCAAATACGACAGTATGAGTGATGTAGGCGCGAGGTCTGTCTACCTCTAGCCCCCCAACCAAATACGACAGTATGAGGTAATGTAGGGTGCTGTAGTTTAACAGTAATTATAAGTATTGCTAATTTTTTGTAATTTTCGGTCAGAAAATGATTTTTGTTGATTAGTTAACCTTTTGGCCGCCGTGGTATCTTCTATATACATTCAGTTTTGGCACTTTCTGTTATAGATCGGCTTGCTTTCACAATACATGTCTACGGTAATGGATATTATCATATTACCGTATACAAGAATTACTGTAGAAATATAATACACAAATACACACATATGAATGATGTATGGACATAAAAATGGATCAGAGTATGTAAACAGGTCACCATTAGTTATTTTTCAAACAACTACAGTAAATTTACAGCACAGACAAACGTATTTGTTAGACTTTCGGGAAAATGGTACGAATACTTCATACATAGAAAAATGAGGCAGAACGAACTTAACTCTGACTGGGAAAACAGTTTTGGCTGTTTCACCCCTACAGCTGAAACTGGACAAAAAGCCAGAAACAGTCAAAAATGACTAATTATGAGTTATATAGACTGTTGGGTAACAATGTACTTTGTTGAGATATTGTGAGGGTAATGGTGATTTCTTCACCCAACGGTATACATGGTTCTATAACAGCCCGGTAGCTTTAACAATATGTCAGGCAGAGGATTTCACAGTAGTCGTCTCTTACGATAGTTCTTTCCCCGAATATACAAGGGGTTGTACTTTTTCAAGGGTTTTAACTTTTTAAGATCACTGGTTTATTGTTACTGAATAATGTTCTTGCCTTTTCCATATGTTTTCATAATTCTGCGTGAAGCATCCTCGGTAATTCACATATCACGCGAACAATTATTTACATATTATGCATAAACGTTGGGTGATTCGTGGTTTTCGCTACTCGCAAATATGAATAAAAATAAAGATAAAGATGTTACTCCCCAAAATTAACTGTACGGAATATAAGTAATCTATTTCATCTTAAAAGTTGCCAGTGTTTCGGGGCTTGTTTGGAAAATGTTTAAACAATTGTCAGGTGTATTGTAAATTAAAAACTGAACACTTTCATATATTCTATTAGAAAGCAACGAGGTTTAAAACGAAAGAGTTGTGGTACACTTGGGATTGGGACGCAGCAATAGAGATAAGGACAAACAAATATGCGGCGTTGTTATAAAAGCGTTGACTGACATTAATAAATTGTATCACCTACGTACGCGCGTGATCCGATGAAACATAACACCAACAATATTTACTAGGGCGTAGTTAATTGTTATTGAGATGGCTGATTAGAACATATCAAGTTTCATGATATTAACTGGAATTGATTATTAACAAAAATTATTAAGTGTAACAAATAATGATTACTGTTTGCTTACGTTTCACTTGATATTTATGCTTCCGTTAATTCACCTGAAGCAGTTGGGAGCGAATTCCAGTACCATACCTGTTAAAGGGAACAGAGATCTCTCGAAACTACGGAAGTGCTTTCTATCATTAACGGAAAATATCTGAAACTAGATGTGTTCATTGGTACCTCACCAGAAAAATTATCAGCTAATGATGATATTTCAGACTGTTTTATCATAATTGAAAGTCATTAGACAAAAAGTGAAGCTTATGTAATTAAGGATTAACCTTAATTTTTGAGATTAGTTAAATCAAACACGACGAGCGTGTACCATTTGAGTTTATATTGCCATGGCAATTTCAAAGATACCGTTCAATCTGATTTCTTACATTATAAATTTCAGATTTTGATATTTAAATAAAAAGGAATATAAATGCTTTAATATGCTTTGTATGAGTTTGCAATGAAATGAAACTGACGCCAATAATCGTCTTTATTTATACGTTTTGTTCGTTTATTAAAGTTTTTGTTTCCTCTGTCTCAAGGACAGGACATACCAAATTCCTAAAAATGGTAGCTGTTATTTCCTGCTCAACATTCAGCATTCCCGTTGTCAGTTTAGCGATACCAGTTGGAATGCTGTGCTGGGTGCCTTCGGAATCAGATCCGCACTATCGCATGGAGGAAAAATACACCAACACAACGCCTTCAGCACATTTTGACACTAGCACGCATGCTAAACACATTATGGGAGCACGTCCTTAAATGGCATTGGCTGTCAATATGACGCTTAACAAAGGAGACCAAACTGAAAACAATTTGCGTCCTTGCAAAATGCAGACGGTGTTCACAAAAAATGCGTCAAGTCAATAGAAGAGCAACTTTCAAGTGGAACAAACCGGCATATCGCAGGCGAAAGAACAAGACACAATTCAGTCATATTGTTCTGACGCCGGGCTTAATGGAGGTACCTATGAGGCAATCCTCGAGGAAAGAGTAAGCAGAAATAAAAGACAGGTCTATTGAGAGAAAGCATGTAATTTTTATGTTTCCAATGTCCCCTATGCAGAGGATACAGATACAAATCCCGATATCTAAGGACAAATATTTGAGATCCTGCAGTCAGGGGATGTAGCGGACACAGCTCATGGAGGTTTATGAACGAATGACTAAAATAACTATTCAGCATTTTTTGAAACTGACTGCCAGATGTCGTATTGACAAATAGAAGACTTTTAACCTATCGCTCGATTTCGTTAATAGTGATGTGGTTAATAAAGTGAGCATGTAACGTGAATTCAAATATATATATATGTATACATGGAAATATGTTTCCAACAATACTTCGCTAACAACAGCCAGCTTTGATGGTGATACAAGATATCACGAGGTCCTTTAATATTTAAGTAGTATACATTTAATTTTGTACATTCCTAACAGACCACTGCTATAAGTAGATTTAACGACTGCATACATACACCACGGTCAAACAGAGCCACTCTTTAGAATCTTTAATATCAAAAGATCTGTCAATACAGACTCCAAAATAAACAACAAAAACGCAGAAAAGATAAACTCAGCGATCTGCAATCTACAATTGCTGAGCAAATCAATTAAGTGTCTTCAATATGCCCAAAAGACACAAATGAATACCTCCGATTCTGGAGGGGCGCTACAAGTGTCGCCCCGTGCGAGCATGTTAATTTGTTTTCCCCGAACCTGCGGGGATCAATATCAAGGGGATAATACATTTGTGAATCTTTTTGAATGTGACGAGACAAAGAAGAAATTCCGATACATTTATAAACGCTTATTCGAGAAACTGAACCACAATGCCGTGAAGTTATCTGCTGTATGGCCCGGCGAAATAAAGTATTTCATCCACTTACGACAAGCAATTCGTCTAGGATGGGGAAATGTCATTGCTTAGCAGAATAATGTGTGGTAAACATGGACTTCAAAAAATAACTGAACAATACATATTGCGATTCCCCTAACAAAACCAAATGGAAGAGGCAGGAATAAACAATATGTTATGGCTATTATACAAGCGTTTGATCCTTTCTTAAGAAACCCATCATTATCAAACAAAATTGGTTGACATTTACCTGATATATAAGACCATTCCCGTTGCATTTCTTTGGTTATGTTTACCGTATAAATGACAGTGAAAAGAACTAAAGTAATGTCTTTTGTCGCGAATCAATAAATACACTGTTTTTAGGTGGAAAAGAACGTCTACGGAATTGGCCACTGTTGGGATGGGTAACACATCATCGGCTTGGTCATATTACAAATATCAGTAGCAGGACACTTCTTTCGGAAACACAAGGACCAAATAAACGTTTCTCGGTCTTAAGTAAGGCGCATGCATCAGCTACAATTACGGTTAAGTGTGTCAGACTTTCTCGATAGCTTCCTTCTCTAATGGCCACGATCCAATAACCGTTCATGTATTCTAGTTGGGAGTAGTTGATTGCATAACTATACGTAGTTTAATACACGTCCGGGAGAGTAATTGCAACAATATATTGGATAAGAACAACCTTGGTCGCAGATAACATTATCCTGTTTAGAGATTAACTCCATGCCCACTTACTTTTTCCTCCAAAGACGTATCTACACACATTTTATAGGAAAATGTATCCATTTAATTTAAATTTCTTTGATTTTATGTACATTAGGGCCTAGATATATTAGCCGCGCGTGTCATCTCTTATTACGGCTATCCCAGCCGTCAAATAGTATATTTGTTTTCATTCTTCCGTACCATTCCTGTAAACAGTACCAGCTTCGGATTTCCCCTATACAATCTAAAGCATGTAGCGGGTGTATCGTGTGATGGGTTTGATACAGTAGGCTAGTATTGAATAGAGCTTGTATTTCAGGCAGCAACTCTGGAACGGCTGTCTCTGCAAGCCTTTCCCAATCAATGTGCGCCATTAGCGTCAAGTTTCACTCTAATGTAAAAGGATACAGTAATTTGTTACGCTGTTTAGATAAGTATTTGTTGGTGCTGGAATGAATTTAGTGCATTTAAACCTCAATGTATTTGTTTTTAATGCGTTGTGATATCCATGTGTCGTTTGCGGCAGGTTTCGTAAACGTACTGTTTGTTATCTCTTCATCATAACTCAATGAAATGACATATACTGGACACGGAAGCATGGAATCCCAGGCGAATATTTTACTCAACTAATCCGACATTGCGAAAAAGAAAAAATGCAAGAGTACAAAAAAGTCCACGAGTGTTGGGGGGGATTGGAGAGGTGTGTGTCATAATTAGTCCTAGCTTACAATCATGCCATGGGATACTATGAGTGGATCTGGTTGTATGCAAAATACGTGACTTAGGAAGCACGGACCCACTGTAAATAAGGATCATAATACACCTTAAACAAAAGTACAGACATGAACTCATGTGGGGGCACTTAGCAAAGAGGCATAGGACTAGTATAATGCTACTTGCAAGTTGTATAATAGTGATACGTGTACTAACGATATCGCATGTTAGTGTTACTTTGTTCACGAACCTAAAGAGGATAAACATATTCTTTCGAAAGAGAAGATGTTACTTTGCTTTGATTTTAACATGTGCTGACACCGACGGTCCTTGGATCCGATTCTAATTTGTGAACGTTTTAAGTTGGCAAGTGTCAAAATAAAAAAATAAAATGAGAATTAGTGTCAAATTGAGATATTTCGAAACGGTAATAAATAATAGTTTTTACAACTGTATCTTATCAAATTACGAACTTTCTTTATTGTCGTCTTCGTTGGAGAAATTTGAAAAAAGGAGGGCGTATTGGTCATAAAAATATTGATACTGTATCAAATATATCACCATAATTTGCAAAATAACGTTTTTGCTCTAAATTCAGTACGTTTTTGATAAAAGAGATGATTGATGCGAACACCGCAAATAAATTAAGTTTTAATTATTTCGTCAGGATGATAAGTATAAATAATACTTTTGTAAAATGTTTTTAACGTCGGATGTATTGTATATATTATAAGCATAAGCTTCGTGAAGCTTTGCTAGACACTCTTAAAAGCCTTAATGTTGCTTTTTCTTGAGAAAGAAAGTCCAAGGAGGAAAACTACTGCACCATTAGAGCGATAAAAACTACTGTCAAAGTGGGAATTCTCGCGTGTGATAATTTTTGTATTGCCGCTTTTTAAACAAATTGATGTTTAGAAATGATCGCGTCGGCAATAACATATCAATAATCTATATATCTAAGATGTAAATAAAATAGAATATTTTACTAAACATCTTGACACCGCGATAAGTTTTCGATTTTTCAGTATTCCTACCAGACATCCCACCCTCTTTCCTTCACCGCCGAGGATGGACAGAAATTCATTTGAAGGTTAGTTGTCAACCTGACGTGTGGTTGCACGTATAAGCATCGGCTGTGTGCCGTAGCAATCACGACAACCAAATTACTCAAATATTGCTATAACAAATTCTTGTGTAATAAACATTAGTGCGTTGGCATGAAAACGTGACACAAACAACCCTATCGCTCCAAACAAGTCTTTGTTCTTTATTCCAATTAGTAAATATGCTCCAAATGTTGAACTGTTTTTTGTTTTGTTTTTATCTTTTATTGGTATTTTGAAGTAGAGTTGATTAAAGAGATTCTTTTAATTATATCCATGTTATTTGTCGTACTTATAATAACGTGCAAAGGTTTCAGTTACTCTGGAAACAAAGAACAGTACTTCTCAATCATCAACCGGCATCGTTTCGATCGCTATGGCGACCAGCAGAACATTATAAATCCGGGCACTTTTATGTTCGAACGATCCTGTTGATGTTCTCTGATCATATGCATTATTAAGTAACTACTTTGAAATACCGGACAATATCTCTAATTAACAGACTTGTCTGTGAGAAGCCAGGTACGTGTAGGAAGCGGTTTGGAATTATGATCCATATTGACGATAGAACTGAGTTCAAACTTCACAGGCTTGCCTGTCCGACCGACATCAAACGGGTCATTTACAAATTGATGTTTGTCGAAAACTAATCCCACTCTTTCATGTGTATGGTTTAGAAATTCAATTCAGGTCGAAAGAGGAGCTTTAAAAGACTATATGCAAATGTTTTGAATAATTAAATTTCCCTCGCGCGTGCTCAACAGAACTGGCATTTTTAGATGAACAAAATGTAATTGAATTCGTGTTTTGATATATATAAAGAAATTAAAAAAAAATATATCCTAGTTGAGTTAGATGAATAGAAACATTGCTGCAAATGTATGTTATTTGATTTTGGTTGTTTTTCTTCTGCGTTATAAATAGCAAAAGATAAAAGATAAAAAGGGAAACGAAAGCGCTTATGAACTTTTTACAAATGCACATTACATATTAGGGCGCGCGCTGATATTTTGGGACGTCATTGATATCAAAACATCACTTCTGATGAACCAACACTATCACAGCAATTGCCACCACGAAAACAGCATGGATGTTAGTTGTTTCACAGCCAATCAACGGTAAAGTCATATCGGGCCTGACGAAAATAATAAGGTGCAATTTCGAAACGAAATACGACAGAAGGAAACTGAATGGTAAAACGTCCAAAGCTGTATACACAAGTACAAAGCAAAAATAACAGTTATATTTAAACTTAGTATAGCATGTTTTAACTGAAATGTTAATATTTAATGTTATGAATACCATCGTATGCAATATAGGGGAACTATTAAGGCTTTTGTAGTACCCCACTCCATAATCGTACGGTGTGATTAATATACATTACCTACGTTTTTCTTCTACGCCCTACGGTTGAGACGATCAAAATCGAAACACTACCCCTGCAGTGTTTACACCATAAACCTTCGTCTTTTCATTACATTTCATATCATCCTTGTCTCTTTTGACGTTGTTGGTGGGTAGTGTGTATTTAAGTTAAGTAGTTTATGAGATGATGTTTCAAAATCCCTTTATGAATCCATTGTCTGAAAAAATTATGTTCATATGTTACAAGGACGTGCATCAAAACAACCAATCAGAAACGTTTTTAGATATGGCGCGAAGATGGAATGGTTGGTCTTTCCTCTATTTTGGTCGTATGCCTGCAATATATATGTATTCAGATCAGTATGATGTGACATGTTTTGCATGTTGTGTATACATGTTGTTGTTTTTTTGTACTGAACAACACATCATAACATAACAATTAAATACGAAGTTAATTTAATTACATTTATGATGTGGGTTCAGATGTTATTTAGAACTATTTTTATATGCGGATGTTATTCTTAGCTTGGCCTCAAGTTTCCTTTTGCGACGCGTAATCTGACCGGTTTACAGTTGCCGATGTAGGGATACACATCACGTGACCAAAAATAGCGTCACTCCAGCAAATTTTCTCGAGGTCAAAGGTAAGACGCACATTTCAGCTTTTGTTCCCAGTACCATCCCCTTACCCCGCCAATTTTTGTGTTGGGGAATATTATGTGTAAAAGGCGTTTTTGCACCCCTCCTTTAATAGTCACACTATTGTTTTCATTAGGCATAATGCCTAAATGTATTCAGATCAGTATGATGTGACATGTTTTACATGTTGAGTATACAAATTTTTATTTTACGTTGTTTTTGGAAGAAACGACGGGACATGTTTTGTATACATGATTTTATTTTCCGTCGTTTTTATAATAAACGGCCTATTTCAATTCGTGCTGTGGTATTACTGTTTTGACTATTGAACTTTTAATAGAAGCTTGCTGTATGACTGGGTACTGAACCGCACATCATAAATGTACATACCGATGTTTGTTTGTAAGTCAACATTTGTGAATATTATTTCGGCTTGACAAATAGTTTATCACTTTGAATTAAATGAGTCTGGGATTCACAAGAATCATTAGTAGAAAAAAAACCATGCAAATTACCATTCAGTTTTAGGATCATATCCTAATATCTAACTTCGCTTAAAATGTTATAAAGCTGACAATGATTCATTTAACTTGTTGTTGCATCGGGGTGACGTCACTCTCACCTCGTTCGCATTAAAAGTCGCTAAAACAATGACACCAGCGGTGAACGCAGACAATGAAGAACATCTAGGATTAATTTTTTGTGTAATGTTATGGCCAATATATCCACAAAATCATGTACGCAATCATTATCGTTTAGTATCAAACAAACGAAGCGGGGATTACAATCCTTTAAAATCTGTCAGAAAACAAATGAATTGGAATTCCGAAACGTCCATCGGGGATTATTTATCTGCTGAGTGTGTTCCGAGTGGGTTTTAATCGCTTATAAATTAAGCTTTTATCGCTTGGGTCACTTCTTTTTTGTTTTGCTATCTCTTCTGAACGCTTGGACAATTTCTCCGCTTTGCGAGACCGTAAAGTATAGATTAAGATATCCCACATGTAAATATAGATGGTTGTTTTTAAAGCAATGAATCCGTTTGTAACAAGCTTCGTTGGTTAATGGCATTTTAGCGTGGATTGGATATCGGTTATATCTAAAATTTTATTTAAACGAAAATAATACCAGTGTGTCAGGGGAGTCGATTTTTCCCCTTCAGTACATACTATACATGAAAATATTCATACTTCTATACATTTTTGCAGATTTATGTTTAAAATTTGGCTTCAATTTGTTATTATCCAGGCATGGTTTGATACAACGAAAAAATCTAATAAGATACAGAATTCGTCCTTAGACACGAAGAGCATCTTAGGAAGGTTTCCCTATCAGCTTAACACATTAATCCTCATTTGATTGGTTACCAGTAATGCATGATATCATTGAATTTTGAAGCACAACAAGAAAAATTTAAATTGTGATAACGTATTCTCCTTTGTCCGAGGTTAGAAATCAACATTCTCTGCTGATCTTGATAAACTATCCTTTTGTTCAATACTGCAGTTCGAGAGTTTTATCCCTTGGGGCATATTTTTTAAGTGGCTGTCATCAACAGATTCTCATTTAGTGACATTCTTGTGAATGACTATTTTCGGAAATACGATTTCGTAATTTAGGATAAAAATGTCCCTCCTTTTGGTCTGTCACTAGATGTCGTGAACACATAAGATCACGAAGGTTCGACAACACAGAAAAAAAACAAAGGTCAAAGGCTAAACCGACGATCGGTAGACAAGAATGTCAATGCACAGAAGTGTGCTTATGACACGTAAAGTCACGTGGTCTATTGAAGAGTAAATCTAAACTTCTTCTTTATTGTCTATTAACTTCACATGTGCAGTCAGCATATATATTGTCTAGTTCTGTAAATCTTCGGGAACTCGTGCAACTAAATCAGGCAATCAGCAGAAGTTTTTTTAGTTCCTATCCGAGTTTGGATTCGATTACATACTGTTACTCAGAGGAATTAAAATGCGGAATTGGTGACCGGGTTTCGACGACAAAAAATATTAAACTATACAAATTTAACTATTGAAAAAAGAGTTAAAGCACATTTTTACTTTTGAAGGCGGATTGACATGAAAATGAATAGGATACATGTTTCCCGTCCTGCGCAAGCGGATTTTCTCTGTAATCTTCTGATTGTTGACTTCCGTAGCATTAGGTACATATGTTTGTTTTAATTCCAATAAACAATGTTTAAATATGTAAAATTATATCTTAGTGTCATTCTTATTACCTTTAAATCAGTGTTAGTGTCAAATTGTTCTTTCCCCAGAAATGGAACAATGGGTTTGGAATTTTGAACATTCCTTCCTCAAAACTGTTTCTTATATCTACTTCTTAGCAATATTATCATCAGAAGTTTTGGACCTCCGGAAAAAAAGACAGACGCCAAGATAAAGTAAATTATACACGGAATGGTGAGAATGATGGAGTTCCTACTTGGCGATATACATATACCTATATACGGTTGTCATTCCTATGGGAACAGAGTCTGTCCCTCTCGTGGCCAACTTGTTTTATTTTTCATACCAGACTGAATTTTTCGAAGAGCTGATAAGAAAAGCGACAGTGACAATGACTTTGCAAATTCCTTAATTTCAGTTTTAGGTCCATCGACGAATGTGCGGTCGTTACAATACAAGAACTTCGTCGTTGGTATAAAAAAAGACTTCCAGAACGTCTGAACGTGATTGTAACAGCCCTGTTTCGCCTATCTACTGTGTTTTTAAACTGCAGTTGATGCCTTATTCATGGGGTTGTTTCGAATGATAGTATGTCTGTGAGAGATGTCGAATGCGGACAGACAAACTAACAACACAAGATTTCGAGATATGAAGGTTGACTAAGCTTTACAAGTATTATCTATGCCTTTTATTGTTTGTCCATTAGTCATAATTTTACTGCTCTAGTAGATCTCTCTCTTTGTTATATAGTAATTTGATGATATAATGAAGTTTTTGAAATAAGTTAGATTTACATTTCAGCGATAAAGCGGCTAAACAAATAAACAAACTCGAAGTGTTGTTTTTCAGCGTTGCACCAATAATAAAAGTACGTTTATGTTTCCAATAAACTATTCATGTCTTTCCGTCAAACTGTTATGTTAGTGTTATCAGAAACCAATCATGTCGTAAATCTCAAATTCAAACCTTTACTTAAATTCCCGTAGGCGTAGGGTTCCCGACGGAAATGACAGTCATACAAAATATAACCGTTTTCACGACATGTGGCTGTTTCATTATTTTGTAAAAACGTTTCATTAAATGTAACACAAAGCAAAATAAAGCACACACAGACAAAATAAAAATGTTGTTAGTGTGGACATAAATAGAAGGATTGAAATGCATATTCGTAACATATCTGATGATGTGTAACAATTTGCCTTCAATGATATTCTCCAAGTCGCGTAGTAACGAATTTGTTTGCAATCATTTGTGGGGTTAGAAGGCTTGCTTGTTACGATTAAACCTATCGGGAGCTATCCTGGAGAGTTACAAAACACTGGACTTGTCGAGAGCGAGGTATAGTACAAAGGGAACCCATATTGTAACAGAGATTTCCCTATGTGTCATAACAGAACATGACAAAGTGTATAATGGTACTCTGGCGACAATCATGTGTGTATCGCGTCCCATCGCTACAGTAAGGTTGTTTATCTTTTCGTATCATAACTTTACAAGCCATTCTATTTTAGATCTTTAACAACGTAACGCCCCCCCCTTGGCACCATCTCACTTTTGGCTCTTTTTTTTTTTATAACGATTGCTTATGAGAGGAAGGCAATTGGTTCTGTCCCCAGGCCGGAACTTACCAACATCCTTAAAATATTAGTTGATCACAAATACGTTTGTAGGCCTTTAGAGATAAGTTTTCTATATTTAACACGTTTAAGCGTCTATTTCACGTGGATTGTTTTTATTTGTATCACAGTATCAATCGACAAAAGGACGTAGTGGTGACAGGGGTATTAACAGCTATTAATGAGGGAGTAAAACACGTACACTTAATTATTTGTATTAAATAAAGTAGAAAGTCCATGAGAGGGTGATATGTTTAATGTCACCCCATAGACAAGCATTGTTAAATGAGGCATACCTTGTCCTTGTATTAATATTGTGACAATCAAACAACTTTATCATACACTATTTATGTATAAAATCATCATTCAGTCGGCACACTACACTTGTGTAATGTTGTTACTGTCACTGTATTCTTCCTACAGGAAGGATGAAAGTTAACACACACACACGTGATAGCACTGACACAAGTGGTAATAGAAACAGTATGGCAAACATAGAACACAATGCACCGCCATACAGCAGTTTCACTCGTCTTGAACTCATCAGTGATGCTAGGGGCCAAAAACGTGGATTTCCAAATTGGCCTAACTACTGTTGCAATACAATAGAATGAACAAAATCTGTAACTTTATTGTCACTGATCTACAAAATACACTAATGTAGATTAACAATACCCATAGCTTACTTACAATACAAATATCTTGCTAGTTCTGCGTTAATATTGTCAGTGTTTCTACTTCAAGTATGTATTCTGTAAAACGATGTTACTTAATCATGATATATTTAGGCTAAAACAAAATGCTATGATGAAAAACAAATTTCAGATATCCTACATACCAGCATGGCTCAGGGTTATTCAGGTTGGGTCAATTGGCGCAGTGGTTAGCGCACTCGTCATAAACAACAAAAACGGCCAGGGTTCGATTACCAAATCGGACGTGAAAGGTATAGGGTTACTGACAGACTACGTTGGTTTCTTCCCCGGGTTTTCAGTTTCCCCCCACTTTAAGACTCTCCTGCGCCTCTATCCGGGCATTTAAGAGTTGTTCATATAGGTTGGAAAAAAATGTTTTGTTAATAAACGTTAAAGAAATCCCTTTTATTGGTTAAGTATACTTTTCTGATCAGTTCCGTAATCATAATTTGGCATAAACATTGGATTAAGCTGTGCTCTAAATGTCTTATCTATGATAATAATTCGAACGTAATTGTGTATTACAAGCTTTTAAATATACACAACCAAACCAAGCCAATATGGATTTTCCCCAGATAACGCGAAATGGATTTTAGTATGACCGGTTTTAAAGACGACACATCCAGCACGTTGTTATCTGTCTCTTACATCCATTTCAGCAACTAGTGTGACATCGAGGTGGCAAAGGGGTTATCCTGTTAGATTAGGGGTGTATCAGTACAGATGCTCAACATAATCTGTGAAATGGTTTCACGCTCGTTATTTGACGTGTTATAGTTCTTCAAAGGTAGCGTAAGATGGTTAGTTTGACGGAGACAATGAGCTAACGTTATATAAAATTACATTTCAAAAAAATATTTTAAAGATAAGTGAAGCATATTGATTAGCGTATCTTTTTAACGTTCGTTGCAGTTGAGTAACGTTTATGAACACCATAACCATCATTCTGATTTTTATAATACGACTCGGATTACATCTTACTCGAGTAAACTAGGCCATTTAGGTACTCTGCAAAAGTAAATATGTTAGCCTGTTTCATGTGTCAATTCCGGAGAAAAAATTGCAACACGTCCGTTACTTTTATAGTCTGCGTGGTGAGTTTTGTTGTTTTATTTGCGATGATAATTTTACGCACAAGTACCATTTAGAGAATCGATGAGTATTCACACAATTTTTGAACAGTCAAGTTAACGTTTATCACGCAAATGTTTTTATATATCGTCATGGGAAGTAATATGACGTCATACGGGGAACTAATACGTATTATAACTCAAGAACACTGCTTCGTCATTAAATGTTAAAACACCCTAGTTTCGTTATCTACATTCCTACGCCAGCCTTACGTTGCAGATGGTATTAAATATTGCGTGAAAAACAATATGATGTTATAACACTTTCTTAACAGACCTTCTTGTCATGCTGTTTCAAAGGAAGTTAAGTCTTCCGAAATATAATGTAATTTAATTTAATGCTATCGACCTATAACATTTTTTAACAAAATGCTTATATATTATAACAGTGTTTACATTACACATCAAACCAATCTGCAATGTTTCGTGATCACGTCTCGAGTTTTCAAATTACCGCCGTTTTAATTAAATACTGGATTCCAAGGAAAAAAATCATATTCCGCGCAATTAAATTGCAAATAAAATTGTTTTTAAAAAAAAAAGATAACAAAAAATGAATGAATGCATTTCGTCAAAATCAGTACTCACAACAAGACAAGATATACTTAATGACAACGGAAATTATAAAATACAGTATGTAGCATGATACTTACCTAATTTTCCGTCATCTGTGAAGGCCAAGTCGATAATTGCTAAGAAGAGTGCCGCTCCGCAGATTACCATAGCTTTTGTATCCATTATTACAAATGTGTTTAACTGAATCTGCAAAATACTAAACAGTAAAATCTTATTTTCCAGAGAATTTTGTTTGAAGATACAAGTATATTTTTTTTATAAAGCTACACTCTTTCCATGTCTTGAGTCAAAAAGAAAGATCAAGCGTGTGTAAGTCCTTAAGTATATGAACTGGGTACCCGGACCTCTCGTGTCGTGCTAATAAGTCTTCCCCGACAATACATGTGGTCGTCCAATGGCAGTTCACATGTTTACAAGGTCGGATTGGATTGGTCACGTGTCGATCAAAGATCGTGGACATGTAAGGTATGTTTTCATTGGCCGTGTTGGCCGTCTGTTATTGGATAAGCGGTTGGGTGTGGGAGGAGAGGCAAAACTCCTTAGAGAGACTATGTACTATATCGATAAACACGTGATTGGGAATCAATACATGCTTTACCGCTGTATGGAGCCATTGTTACCAGGCATCCCTAGACAGTCCTCACTCATAGCGCTCCGCAGTCACACTTCCATTGTTTGAACGTAATTTTGTCGTGTACAATTTTTTCGTTCATCTTGCTGAACAAGACTCAGTAATTACAGAGAGTGTGATGATATTGTATCGGAGACCCAGAAGTGTGTTGGGTGTGTTGGGCCTACATGATTGAACTAGTTATTGGGCTGAGAAAGTAAATAAAAGCCATAATGTGATAAGCGTTGCTAAGGAGTTCGCTAACCGTGAAACGACGAGTAGTAGAGAATATTGGCCGTTATTAAAACTCGTATATGTAAAATTATACAGAGCAATCACAGAAATCCAGCAGTAACCGAGATATGATTTGCGTATCCCTGCAACCGATGTTCGCTTTTAACACACATTTCTATTCTAATAGAAATCGAATATAGCGTGAATGCTTTGCATATTGAAGATTACTGAATGTCAACAAAGATAACCAGCCAGAGTATGATGCGACATTACCCTCTTAAATTGACAATTTCTGACAAACAATGAAACTATTTTTACTGTCTACAGGCAGCACTATTATGAATAACTCTCCATTATCACTCGAAGAGTGCGCTTTACTGAGCTCACAGATCATACAGTCATCAGCGTGGCTGTTAGTATAGTTCGTTTCCGCTCAGTATGAAAACGTTTCGGGACTGGTGTTTGATCACATCTGTAATTACTATTTCTATTAAATAATTGTTTTATAAAAAGAAGGTTCATCTCTTTATAATTTATAAAAACTGAAAATGTTAAAAACTCAGACAATATAATTTTGAGTCTTCCTCAAACAGAGCAAATACATTGAACTATAATTTTAAAAAGGGAATAACCTCAAACTGAGCTCTATGGAGAAAATTTTAGTGATATTGCAGGCTGTTTTTTATCGAGATTATAAAAAATATCAACGTCCTGCAATATTGCGAACATCACGAACAAAAACTTCCGCGTTTGTTGAACAGAAATAGCAATCTGAAACACAATAAAGGTATTTTTCACTGTCGCTAATTGTATCTTTCGTTGTTCGAATCAATTCTTTAACATTTGTTTATGGATATTAAATAGGTTACCTATCAGTTTATGCAGGAATAATATCTTGTTTTAAGCAAGAGACAAAGCTGTCCCAATTATAACTGATACCAATATCTGAATACATATCACAGAAACTAGAGTCAAAGAGAATACCAAACTGAAAATTGGCAATTCATCACTGACCTTTCACGTTTGTGTTTAACCGTTAAAATGTGTTTACAATTTGTTACTCGATATATATGTTAATGTTTTCGTTTATAATAAAATATAAATGTTATTGTTTGATATTTTGAGAAACAAAACAGGATCACTATCCAGCCAATTATTTTGACTTGTACATAATGTGTGCCATATATATTCCACCTCCTAACTATTTAATTCTACCGTCACTAGCCCTCCACTACTTACTCGTGGTTTCGAGGCTTATATGGGGAAGTTGCCAGGTACAGGCGTCAGGTCGGTGACTTTTCTATCGGTACTCCGGCTTCCCTCCATGACCAAAAACAAGGTAACGCTTTAAATGACCACAGTCGTTAATTTGATATATTTCAATTCCTACTCAAGTTGGACTCAATGCAACTACCAAATGTAACCTGTTTCATTTTCGATGAATTTGACCAGATTAACATTGTCTGTGCGTATGATTTTGAGAAGGGAAATAACTATTGACATGTTTAAACAAATGTACCACTTGAGATTTCATATTTTCATTGAAGCAACACAAGAAATTGTTCAAACAACCAAAAACGATCAATCAGGAAAATATTATCAGCTCACGGTTGCTAGCGGTAGTGACAAGTCATGTACTGCCCTAAAAATCTCTCTCCAGCTAACCATTCTGCCTTGTGTAAGAAGGCACAAACCGAAAACAACGTAGATCCACAGGGGTTCCTTACAAATGTCCGAAATACACATATCATTCTATAACCGATATGGGTCACAGCACACATAAACATACATGTATGTTGTGACCCATATCAGTATATCATATGTGTATAAATGTATATGTATGTGTACTGTGACCCATATCAGTATAGCATATGTGTATTTCAGACATTTGTAACGAACTCCTGTGGTAGATCCATGTGGTCCCGTCTTATATGAAATACAGTCGAACAGCCAAATGTCATATCAAATGTTTGATCCTTTCAAGCCACGCCTGGTTTCTTGTCTAATTCGACATTCAATAACTGCAGATTCATATTCAAGAAGATGAAGAACCTCAAAATGTAGCGGCTCTTTACTTCGAACTAGTAAAAAGATGGCTGCCGTAGACGCGCAGCTGAGCCTGTGCACCGCGTCTAAACATTATTCTTCCGCGTCAGAAAGTTTAATATCTTATGAATTCAACAACAAAAATTAAATATAACGTTTAAAATATGGTTTTGTGTTTTGTTTCTACATATTTTGGCTGTATTGAACTATCAACTCACACCACCATGTTGTATGACGGTCCTGCAATGACGGATTTTTTTTTTTTTTTTACATTACGTCGATACGTAGACTTGCATAAGCTCCAGAACCTGGGACAAACGACCAGAATGGACTTAACAAGTTCCAATTATTGCAAAAAACACGTTGATTGAAAAAAAGGATTGAATCTTGCTTTGGTCGATTTCATGGGGTGATGAACTGAATTGGTCTGGAACAAATTCAACATGAACTGCTGCATTAAATTTGTTTCAAAACCAACTCAACTCATCACCCCATGAAGTCAAACATAAACAAGCCAAACAAAACCTGTTTTATGATTATGACACTGTTTACTTGGTAACGCTTGTTATTCCTAAGTTAAATATTAGTACTCTCCGTCCATCGATGTTGCTATTTTTGATTTAAGGAATCGATATGCGGGTTTTAAAATGTTAATATGGTAACTTCATATCGGTTAGGTGTTTCATAAATGCAGTTTTTGCCGACTTATCATATTGTGTAATATTATCGATTCAAACATGACCTGGGACCCAGGAAAGGATAACACGACATATTCTAGAATTAAAATTAATACCAATTAGTTTTTCCTGCACCTGCAAGCCTGTAATACGTGCCAACATCAAAGCCTGAACTGTACATAGCAGATTCACCAAAGGTTGTTTCGGTGAGCAGACATCAATAATTTGCTATGGCAATGATGAAACAAACTTTGTTAACTGAACTTTTATTAACGTTTCACACTTGTAGGCTCACAACCCTACAAGAAATCTGGTCACAGGACAGAGTTTGCCAATAAATGTGTTATTTTCGACGTATCTGGAACCTCGGGAACAATAAAAGTTAGTCTAATAAATAGGGGGATGCGGGCGAGTTTAATTAAATTATCATGTGAGTTACTATAATAACAATATAAGTTAGCCACGCCAAACCACATGTAATGGTAAATTGGAGTTTCGAAGCGGCTCCGAATTCCGCACGTAAAGCTACGATCACAACAAGATGGCTTAGGAAGACGACCGCGATTGCATGCCTTGATAATTTAATCCATGGTTATTATTAGGCTATACAAATATCCCCAATAAACCACATTGAGACGTATTACAGGTTAACGACAATAGCCTCCTTGAAAGTAATGTATTCGTGCATGTGGGATGTATATGCAACCTTGCGATAGCGCAGATATGATGCCAACTTTAGATGGTTTGGTTTAATTTCATTTTATTTAACGTCCTATTAACAGCTAAGGTCATCGAAGGACGTGCATCCATGCGTTGAGTGTATGCGTGTTTGCTTGTGTGGGTGCAGGAGACAGGGTATTTTGGTGGGCTTGCCTCCTTGATGTAGTGTGGATCTGATACCGACTTGATAGTGCTAACTCACTGGTACACCATGTCGAAGGCACCCATCACAGCATTCCGCCCGGTCACGTTAAACAAAATTAAACCAAACAAAACTGTACCATTTTTATGCGAGAGTTTCTATTTTTTCTTTTCAGTGCTGCTGATATTTGAAGCAACGGAATGATGAACCAAAGTAAATGGTTCTTCGTGAAAAGAGGGAGTAAAAAGTTATTAAGATATTAATTTCATTAAACCTAAATGTATTGTCAAGCTTTTAAAGTCAGTAATAAGGTTAAAGTGTATACAAATCCCTAAACATCTTCTGAAGAACAAACAGGCAAAAGGTCATGATATTTGCTTCATATTGGCCCACAATTGTAAAAGGTCAATCGTGTCGGGGAAAAAAAGTTCATTTGTTCACAGATTAACGATTTGTAGCACGTTTAGAAAAAAATTGTCATAAGGGGTTGCCTGTACTATGATGAAATAATGATAGATCAAGTTTCATAAAGTGAATAAAATTGACACTCTTTCCATGTCGCAGGCAAACACATATTAAAAACATCTTCAAACGGATTATTATAACTTTCAAAAAGACATAGAAAAAACGTTTAGTTTGTTGATATAAAGGACTTTTAAGTTTGTTTTGATTATCTCGACACATTTTAATAGAGATCACAGAACTCAAATGCAATAAAATCTTCAGACCCATAATACTAGAATAACAATATTTCCATATAGCTTGCTGGAATAAAGGGATATCATATTTATTCGTATGAATATAATTTTCCGATTGTTAACTTTTCCTAACTTTATAATTACAACCCTTTTAAGGTTTAAGGAATATATGAATTAAATATATTTCTCAAGCTTATGGCATTTAACTTCCTTTTATTGTTACCACAAAACAGATATAGTTTTCTACTTTTCTGAGTAATACAGTACAAATGTAGTTTCTTTTCTTTACATTTCCTTTTTTCATACATTTAGATACAATAATGCATTAGAAGGATTTAAAGTATATCAAGTTGGCATGGGACAGACAAATACTGTTCCGCCATGCACACAGGTTGTTAACCAAAGCTTTGTATCTTCTTTAACCCACTTCCCACCTTCTGCTTATTAATACAACTTGCACAGTTTCAGATTAAGTTTTTCTGGACAGTTTAAATGAACAAATACCCAAATAGTGAACAGCATGACCCAAATTCGACCTGGTACATATGCAATTTACAGAACAGCCTTGGTTCGAACTAGTTTAATTCTGATAACCATTTCCCTCTTCATTCATTGAACAAGAGTGTAACTTTCGTGTAAGGTTTGTTTGTTTGTTTGTTTGATTTTGTTTAACGTCCTATTAACAGCTAAGGTCATCTAAGGACGGCCTCCCCTGTGTGCAAGATGTATGCGTGTAGTGTATGTGTGTGTATTTTGGGAGGCTGCGATATGTTCGTGTAAGGTCCGTAAGTTCTCAAATGTTACTATTTAACAACTTTCATATGAGACAATAAAAGTTTAGGAATTGTTTTTCGAAATGGTCGATTTTGAACAAAACAAATGTGACAAGAGAAATTAATGAATTCCCATATCTTCTCTTCAGCTTAAATACAAATTAGATAATCATTTTTAGAGAACTTTTTTTAGTAACATTTCATTGATTCACTGAATAAGGGTTGTTCTAGCGTTAGTAAATATCATACTGATTGAGTCATATATAGTGGTATCACAAGATTGTTGTGTTACATTTTTTGAAAGTGTTATGTGCGGAAGAATCGGTTGAATGGAAGCTGGAAATAGTTATGAACGGATAAATGAATGAATCTGTGAGTGAGAGGCAAATATCTATTGTTCATTTATGTACAGTGTGTTGTAAGAGAGCCCCCTAACAAGGTGACGCATACATTATGTACTGTTAAAGGTATTAATCCCGTGGCCCAAACCCTGGGCATACCTAGTTCCATGCAGGGGAATACAAACGAAATAGCAAAAATTATAATAACAAAGGTCAAGAACGCAAACAATATCCGCCAGTTGCCACACTGCTAATGTCAATAGTTGACACCAAATGTTTCAGTCAAATTAATGGTTCTGGTAGCATTGACGATTGTTGTATAGTCCCGCGTGGTTAAACCACGATATTCTAAATATTTTAAGTATTTTCTATTCTAAGTATTTTGTAATTTGTCGAAAGCCATACAATCATCAAAGTTTTCATAGAAACATAAAAGAAGTTGCACAAAAGTTTCTGCAAAAACCATCAAATTACATTTGTAACTTTACGAAGGTTTTTTTTTCAGAATCATAACATTTGGCATTAAAACCAAAGTGATGTTTTAAAATGGAATCTTTTATTGTACAAAAGCAGTAAACATTTTTTTCAAAGTATGTTTCTTTACGTTTAACAAGCATCAGGTAGATCAATCTAGTAGATGAGATGATGTTTATTGGATTTGGTTTAGTTTAACGTCCTATTAACAGCTAAGGTAATTTAAGGACGTGACTCTATGCGTGTTGAGTATGCGTGCATGTATATTGAGTATGCGTGCATGTGTGTATGTATGCCGGAGACTGTGTATGTTGGTGTACTTACCTTCTTGTGATAGCGCGGATCTGATGCCGACTTAATAGTGCTTTCTCACTGAAATACAATGGCGTACAACATCCACCCGGTCACGTTATACTGACAACAGCTGATCCAGTTGTTGCCATTACCCTTAATGCTGTACGTTCAGCAGGGAATAAAAACTGCCATTTTCAAGGACTTAGGTTTATCCCGGTTTGGGGACAGAACCAAATGCCTTCTTCTCCTGGGCGAACGCTAAACTAAACATTAAATCCAGAAGCGAGGTATTGTCAAGCAAGGCGCTAGGAAACAAAAGGCAGATAGAAGTAGGAAGAAAGATAAAGACCCCCAATGCTGCAATGGGTGTAGTAGCTTTATTTTGGTCACTTTTGCTCATGCAGTGGTGTGTTTATTGGAGAGAATATATTAAAACGCTGTCCAGAAATTATGGGACCACTTCGAAGTTCTTTCTCCTGTGTACGGTAGCCAGACAACCCACACATTCTCATTTATCTGACAACAGGTTAACCAGAGTTACATATGGAGTAAGAAACGATGTGGCAACCTTAGGTACTGTACATGTTTCACTCAGTCGGTGGTGGTGGGCTGATTTAGGTGGGATGAATGTCAGCAGTTTGTAGACATTACAGGTCTAATCTAACAGTCGTTAACGTAATGGTGCTACTTCCGGTCCTAGCTACTCCCAGAAGGACGGCTATTTCTGAAACTTTTTTTCCAAATCATTGAAAAAAGAAACGTAATTGCTTCAGCGAATGTGCTATTGAAGCGTTTTTTAACAGACGTGCGGTCGTAAGTGTGTACTCTAATCTTAATAAAAAACCTATTTGGTAAAGCATTCTTGGCTGGTTTGGTCTTCAACGTGGTATCGACATTGTAAGTGAACACTTTTGGCAGAGTGGATTTTAAGACTGTTTTTGTAAATTTCATTGAACCTTTATAACATTGCATTGCTGTAAATCACAGCCAGATAGTTTATTAACCAGTATATAACGAAGCAACATTAAGAGAATTTAATGACAACTTTGTATAGAAAAGAACGATGAATACTATCAACTTTTAATTCTTATCCCACGTTTTCATCATCGACCAAAACTGATAAGTTTTATCAACATAGCTTGTATTATATTACTCCTGACAACATCCAAATCGTGAAACTATTTAAGACATGAGCTATTTCTCGTCTTATTTTCCTGTGGTTTACATCATAGAATAGCAATGAGGTAAGGAATTGCTAGTAACATGGTGCTATTATCTCCCTATTATCTCTTACTCGCCTTAAAATTCTTCAAATCACGTTTTCTGTGTGTTTATTTGTTAGGAAGGGTAGGCAAAATTTTACGCACATGGCCATCTGCGTCAACCATAGTTAAGTCAAGTTGGATTTCAAACGTTTTGGTCCCTAGCATCGCCGGACAGTCCTGCATAATGCAGCGTTATTCCTTTTTGACATACTTTATTTATAACTTAAGTTGAAAGATGTTAAGGTGTGACAGTGGCCCGAGAAACGAACATCATTTTGGGCCTAAAGCGTCCACAAGTAATTCAAAAATCTTTCACACATCAAAAGCTTGAAAATTAAATTTGTAAAAAGATTATATGAAAATTGTTCTCGAAGTGTAAATGCTATGATAAAAGACCTGCTTGACTTTAATTATGGAAAAAGGGGATTTGTTCAATACGTTCCTCCAAGATAATCGCAAGACACACACATTAGATTTGACTGTAATAGATCTTAGGTACCATATGAGTTAGGGTTTATAATGTAAAATAAGATTATCCACACCCGAACTACAGACCAGAAATGTGAATGGATGGAGTGTCTTGTCACAGTGTCGATGTTATATCATTTCAGTCATACCACCATCTTTATATGACCTTGGTTATTGCCAGGACGCAAACTTTCAAAACAAACAAACAAAGCATACCAACGCCGTTCGAATAGCACGTTTCACAATTATGGCAGTCCCGATGAGCAAAATTGCGTCTCTGTCACTGATTACATCTTCATTCAAAGTTGAACAGTTCATTTTAGCCTATATTTTAGAATCATTTACATGTTTCTGGCTTAAAACATACTTAAATCAGGAGGCTTCGTTTATATCAGGAATACACTAATGTCGTTCTCCATATGGAAGACCAGCTTTGTTTATCGGACATATGCAAATGACATAACAAATGATGTTGACAAGTTGTGTCTATGAGCTATCCTTCATCTGAAAATGCTGTGACATTAGCAGTCCTTCATTAGACAATAGAATTTTTTAAGCATTGCTCTATCAATATCGCATGTCTGAGGAAACATTAGTTTCCATACGCCGAACTTCCGGTTACAAGTTTCGGACCGGAAGGGATATGGCGTCCTGACAAATCCTAGGTAACTCATGTCCAAGGATATGCTATCAGATGCAAATGTCATCAGTTTTGAATTTCAAAAATATTTATTAGTTTTCAAGTTTCTATATCATAAAGTACAACAGAATGATTAAAAAACGGAAACAAGAAAAAAAACTGCGGAAGTTCTTATTTTTTATATTTTCGAATGATTCATCTAAAGTGTCATTTGTTTTCTAAATTAAAATACCGACAAATAAATAAGTTATTTAAAACATTCCAGGGATACTTCTTTTTGATTTTTAAACGGTGACACCATATTGATAATTTGACACGTGTCCCCGGCAGCGGTAGTCATTTTCCATTGAGTACAAAGTGCTGTGAAATAACAGAGCAAACATCACCGGCTTGCACTCATTAACTATTGTTCTCGTCGGCCTCGGTTAAAGTCGCATGAACGTATTATAAAGAGAACGTTTTTTTACGTCAACTGCGTTAGGACCTTTTGTATTGTGAAGGTTGTAGACAACCCTGATTAGCATGTTGTTGTACAGGTTTAGAAATTTTAAACTTATGCGTGCATCACGTGTATTTGTCACAGGCTAATTATTTCAATCGTAAAAAAAATACATTTTAAACTTTGAAATCTAATATATATTTCAAACAAAACAAAAACAACCAAAAATACTTTTATTTACTTGTAAAAATACTATTTATGAAACTCCAAAAAATATTTATTTTTCAGAACAAAAGTTTGTGGTTTACAAGTTATAAAAGGACGCTTTATTAAGGCATGTTTTTGTTATAAAAAGATACATCAGTCTTCGTTACTTACATTGTATATCTTACGATAAAAAGTCAGATGGCACCATTTCCAGGTTTGATTGTTATAAAGATTATCAATATAATATTACAGAAAATGTGTAAACACTGAATTCATTTAGACGATCTGTTTCAATACTGTGAACTTGTTTACGTTATAAATTTTGAACTAATTGCGTTGAGCAAAAATTGGTATTGGCAATGGCGCACAAATCCATGTACATTGTATTCTACATATTTATAATCTATATAATAAATCTATAAACATTCGCACGCGGATATTTTTTCGCGCTGATCACCACATGATAAAAATATGTGAAAGTCCCTTTAATCAAAGAAAATTTCGATGAAGTAAAATTCTGTTTCTCGTTTCTGGCGTTTAATTTACAAAACAGTAACACCTCGATATTGCAAAGATTTTGGGTTCTTTTGAAAGAGGAACTTTGTTCCTATATATTCATGTGTTAAGCAAAACATCTGTTTTAAATTTATTCGTTTGTAAACAACACGTTTTGTCTAGCTGGTGAATACGGTGCTTTCGCTTTTTGATAGATAAAATATAAATAACACGTTTGAGTACACCGCTGCCCGTAAATCCACAAAACTGTTAATGTTGTTGTTTTAGCTTTTTGGTATTATTTTTGTGGGGTCGTCGCAACAGATATATAATAAAGTTCGTATGAAGCCGTTGACAACAAATAACGGGACTTCACGATGGCCTCTTAAAAGTACCTTCTTACCTAAATGTCACAGCCTTTACGAGGTAGCTCGCCACTCCACCCGGTCATATTATGGTAACGGGGTAATCGGTCAATACCGCCATCTATTTAAAGAGGAACATCAAGTAGTGAGCATTACGGACTAATAGCCTATTCTTGAAATAACAGTCAATAGACAAAATCTGATTTAATACATTCTAATGTTTCAACACCACTTTTATATCAGTTCATACAAAGGTACATATAATGCGGCTGCTTTCGTGAATAAATAATGACCAATTGATCGATTTATTGACCCCTTTTATAGCATTGCTTATCCAAATAAGACCGATTTTCCTTTTTTTCGCTGATTTTCAACGCTAGAAATTGATGAAACTAACACTACGACCACGTGCTAATATTCCTGCGTTTTCACTGGATACGTGTATATGTACGTAAAGAAGCAAAACAGAATGTATAAGGTCCTTCCGGAGCTTTTAATGTGTTTACGTCAGAGTGCTGGCATTTACGCTGGAACCATATATTACCAAAGGTGCCGCAAACTGTCCAAGCCGCCGGATATGAGATATTTACATGAACAAGTGGACATAAGTCTAACGCGCTTTACAATATTACCACCGGACCCCGACATTACTGGTCAGTTTCCTCTTCAACTGCTTAGTGCGCATGTTCACCGTAAGGTGTCGTTTTTATGAGACTTGCCTTATAAGTGCTTGTGACTACAAATAGCTGTATACGTTGATGCCAGTTATTAATGGACATCACGGAGGATCTTGGGCACTACGTTTTAAGTATGCGCTATTCCGTATGTAATGGGTTATCGATGTATATGCTTCAAAGCTGACACATTTGCCATGTCTGCGTTTCATAATTCCGGCCATAACCTGGAGTAGAATGTTCGAACCTTTCCCCCTATCTGTCTAGCTAGCGAACATGATCAACGTTTCAGGAACATGCATGGCATAGTGTTGCTTTGGTCGGGTTAACGGCTTTGTTACTGTAATACTCTACTGATATTGCCATTGGTCATGTGAAATACCACCTGATCATATAAACGTCTCTAATAATTAAATGTATAAATCTGGAATACAATCAAAACCCCTCCCATATTCGATAAGCTAAGGGCAGACTTAAAGTATGGACGGGAACTGTATGATTTTATTAAATAAAAATAAGAGAATCATGCTTCAATCTAAATCATTCCAAATTAAATCAATTTTATATTATTATTATTATCATCAATGTTTAACGGCCTCTCGACACAGGATAGGTAATTAGGGCCAACAAATGGTCGACAAAAACAGATGCTGAATAAAAACATGAAATCAAACTTAAAGGTAAAAGACAAACATCAAATTAATATTAAAAGAGGCTATGATGACTCAAATTGTATTAAAAAAGACCAACAGCTATTCGATAGCCTGAAATTGAAGAGACAGTTATGTTTTCGAAAAGAGATTTAAGACATGTAAATGTTATAACAGAATTTTTTCTCGAGTTGACTGAAAGTCGATACAATCTAGTAACAAGTGCGCTACTGTAAATGGTTCCTGACACGCTATGCATTGAGGCTGGACTTCACATTTTAATAAATAACAATGGGTAATGTATGAATGACCAATCCGGACACGGGCAAGGACAACTTCGTCTCGGCGCCTCTCTCTGTTGCTAGGATGCCATTCACCGATTTCAGGTTTAATAGAATATAAATTTAAAGAAAAACACAAAAAACACCAACAAATAGCCGTTGGATTTTCCTGAATGTTCTCTTAGGCTCATGCAGAGTAACACCGGCTTTTAGGGATCACAGGTTTATGGTGACTTGAAGTTTGAGGTTTTATCCGTGATTGAATATAATCATGAAATTAGACTGTCGGATCAGAGTTAATAATTATAAGGTATATGTGGTCGGTAAATTAGTTTCGACGTGATCGAAATTGATAAATTAACTGTCTTGAATGTTGAAGGATGCATTTATCATGTTTTCAAAAATAATTTAGACATCTACTTTAAAAAAACCCACTATCATCTCGTCGTGACAGGGTCTACGACAGACATATAGAAAGGACGATTTATCCGTTTCAATACACATATTTGAATATATGAACAATGTGCTTAAAACTGATCTATAATGTGTAACAAAAAGATATAAGTATGAATACCTTAGAAAGTGTTCTTCGTATAACAACTCTTGTACTGCGCGCATTATATGTATGCTGCCCCCCCCCCCCCCCCCCCTCTCATTACAAATCCAAACGTTCTGCCGGGTAGTGATATAACTAAAAGATCATTAAGGCCAAGAAATGGTCCATTAAAACATGCTAAAAATGAAAGCAATAAAACGAAAATGAAAAAGATAAATGTGAATTTGAATATTAAAATTAACTATGGTCAACGATATTCCGTTGTCAGTATAACGTGACCGAGTGGTTTAATGTGAAGGGTATCTTCTGCGTCGTATTTTAGAGAGGTAGGTAGCTCTTTAAAGTCAGCATCAGAACTGCGCTATCGCAAGGAGGCAAATACATCAAAATACAGCTGCCAGTATGCATTACACACATGCACGCAAATATAACTCAGATTGAGGCCTGTCAATAAATGACAACAGCTAATTTAACAGGACGATACGTTTGGTTTGGTTTAGTTTATAATTTGTTTAACGTCCTATTAACAGCTATGGCCATTAAAGATTCGTGCATCAATGTGTTGTGTATGCGTAAATTGGTATATGATTCGGAGACAGGATATGTTGGTGTACCTGCCTCCTTGTGATAGCGCGGATCTGATGCCGACTTTATAGTGCTTTTCACTGACAATTCATTCCGAAGTCACCCAGCACAGCATTTCGCCCGGTCACATTATACTGACAACGGGTGAACCAGTTGTTGTCATTACCGTAAATGCCAAACACTAAGGAGGGATTCACAACTACAATTTGTAAGGACTTTGCATTGTTTACCTCACCAGGGCGAAAGTTTAACATCAAGCCAAAAGTGATGTATTGCCAAGAAACTCCAGTTAAACCGAGCACATTTATTAACCAAGCGTCTACTGATTCAGGCGACTTTTCTGAACAAAACAATGCGATTGTACTGATACGGAAAGTTCTGCTATTTGAACCTTAGTCAAACCTCAATGGGGTGTCATTTCTAGGACGTGTCACTAGCGCTAATTACGAAGTGGTATTTCACAAAAACAAGTAAAGATTGCTCGTATTTTTTTTTAAGTCGCTTCTCCAGTATAGTTTTCTGCCCGTGAAAACGAGAATAATGACTGATGTAATGAATATTCTGCATTTAGAAGTGGCCTTAACGACGCTTAATTAATTTGCGCTGAACATAGACAATATTGAATGAAGGAACCGGACGTGACCTGTGGTAATTAAAGGAAAAGGTTTTTATCTGATCAAGAGATTTAAATACCATTGGAAATATTTTCTTTTCTTGACATTTATGTTAATATCGGTCAAAACACAAAAACGTTTTGTTTGTTCGAATTTTAAAAGTTATTTCTTTGAGATCTATCTATATTTTTTGTGAGAAGCCATGGACTATTTGATGCCGATTGTGGGTCGATATTGTTCGCGCGTCTCTCAGTCACGTTGATATCGTCATCAAAACATAACTTCTATGTCAGATGATCTGATATTTCGCAGAACCTTGAATTTAATGTTTGATTCAGATGATACGCCAAACTAGACACAGAGAGTGAAACATTTAATGCCGAAAGTTACCATGAACGCGAGATAACATTAAAGATATCTAGATAATATAATTGTAATATTGATATCATGCCTATATTAGAGTACGTATATACCTAAATATTTCTTTGTGACACATCTATATTTTAATAATCTTTGAACCTGTGTTATAGTTTATCTTGTATGGGGTTGATCGTCCTTGCAACAACCAACATATGAGGACGGATGCCTAGGGAGACACCAACAAAAATATAGAGTAAGGAAGTGAGAATCTGATTTTTAGGCTTCAATTTTCTTGCCTTCGCCGGAGTCATATAAGGACGGGTGCCTAGGTAAACTCGCCGGAAACAAAAAAGAAACAAAGAAAAGAAATAAAACAGGAAAGATAGAAAACGAAAAATATCCCAAGTGTTGCATAGGTGCAGCAGCTGATTTTTGGTCCTTTGAACGATACAAATGCAGCGTGCAGTGAAATACAGCAGATATGTTCTTTATTTCTTCAATATTACCAAAATAGAAGAGTTGTTATTCCTTGCTAAAACGTTCAGCATTAAGGAAAATGACAACTACTCATTCACCCGCTGTCAGTATGATGTGACTTGTCGGACTGCTGTGCTGGGGGCCCTCGACATGGTATTTTAGTGTAGTAACACTATAAAGTCAGCATCATATCTGCGCTATCACAAGGAGGCAATTACACCAAAATACTCCGTCTCCGGCACACATCACCAACACATATGGAGGCACGCCCTTAAATGATCTTAGCTATTAATAAGACGTTAAACAAAATAAAACCAGATCAAAATAAACACCTTTATAGAAGACAATGAGGGAACCGCCCCCGATTCTACAAAGGTCACCCCATTGGTCGCCTCTTAAAATCATGCGGTGGAAAACAGCAGGCTTATTTTTTACCCGAACTTGCATGGGTCAGGGAAGTGAGAAGAAAACATATTCATTTCACGTATTGCAATTGGTGCATTAGATCAGCTTTGGAATCTTTAATGTCACCTTAACAGAAGACACAGAAAAATTCCGATTCTGCGGGGAATCCCACATTAGCCGTCTTTCACGACATGCAGTGGGATAGTTCGTCTTAAACACAATCTCCATGATGTACCATATGTAATGGAGAGGGATGAATCGTTAGAATTCACCTTGTTGTCATTTTTACTGGGGAAGAATTATGTCAATCTGGTTTGCAACGTCAATCTTAAAATTGCAAACTCAACCTGTCCTTTAATTGTGACGTCAACGTTTCACAGCGTTTTCCCCGATAAGAAACTGAAATTATTAGTTGATGTCAATTATTTGTTATGTTAACCTTATATCAATATAGAATATAATGAAACTCGTCTTGACATTTTCTTCCGAGAGATCAGAGACTCGTTGCATCTGTCTTGTATAATTATAACGGTATTTTCTAATTATAAACTTTTCAATACTTTGTTTATGAGCATTTGGTTTGTACTCATAAATACTCAAGAATTTCTCAAATTATCGTTGAAAAACAACACTGAAAAAAATACACCTTCAGAAAAAGAAATACACCCAAATTAAACTGACGTTAGAATGTGTAAAGGATGGAAAAGGCATCAAGAGCAAATAATGTGCTTTAAAACATTTCACTGTACTTATTTACAGTTTAACTGAATGCATATAATCATATATTAATGGCACTGAAACTGAATCAACAAAACAACTTTCATTGTTGTTACAATATAGATTGTTTCACGCGTTCGTTGAAAAGCGGCACGTTTCATCATACAATGTTTGACAGTAAACGGTTGGTCAAACGCATACCAATAAGGTGGATTAAGTTCAGGTTAAAATGTATTAATGGCACAAAAACTGTAAAAAGAACAATCGTCTTAAACGAGTTACATAATAAGGATACAGGATTTTTTTTTATTATATTCTTAATGGCAAATCAGTACACAAGAGGTCATTAGAGCCAATGAAAAGTTGATGTTAGAGGATATTACAAAGAAACACAAAGAACAAACCAAAACGTAAAAGATTGAATGAAACGACAAAGTAAAAGATTTAAAGTCAAGTTATAAAGTAACAAGAGATCCCAGAGGGATCTTGGCGCCCACCTTTGTACCATCTTCATTAGTTCTTTGTCAGTTCGATCTTTTCTCTTCTTTAATCTAATCTGTTTGATCGAGTCATGTTAACAGTAAATGCACCTTGAGGTAACTTTTGATCTACCCTTAATACTGATGTGTATGAAAGCCAACCTTCAAAGTGAGTTTGTCATTTCACATATTTACTAGTACAGTACTTAATGTGAAAGAAATAGAATCGATCATTGCAATATGAGAAAGATCTGTTTAGTTCTTCTTTTAATCCGTTTTGTTTTTATGATCAGTCTCAAAATATAACATACACAACGAGGGATCAAGGGGAACCTACATTTAAAATTTGAGAAAGATCCCTCCCGTACTTCCCGAGAAATAGCGATAACAAACTTTCACTATCAAAATCCAAGATGGCTGCCTGTCGGCCATGTTGCTTATCCGATCAGTCTCAAAAGCTACCCTGCACAGCTAAGGACCAAGGGGAACCTGCATATAAAATTTGAGAAAGATCCCTCTGGTACTTCTTGAGAAATACCGATAACAAGAATTGTTTACGGACTGACGACGGACGGCGGACGACGGATGACGGACAACGGACGGGGGGTGATTTGAATAGCCCACCATCAGATGATGGTGGGCTAAAAAGTGGCTATAGTAAGTGTTTTTTGTAACAGACCAACAGTTTTCAAGTAGTTGTAATTGTAAAGTACTTAATGATTAAATACTTGATATATATTACCACGATTTTTTTGTGTTTGTTGAAAGTCGACGCAATCTACTAATTACGAGTGTTTTACTGTAAATAGTTCATAAAACAACCATTTTAAGGAATTTGGCATATCCCGGTCAAGAAAACAAACCCATCGCCTTTCTCACCTGGGAGAACGTTCAACACTTATGCCAAAAGTGAGGTATTGCCCGACGTCAAGAAAGGTGCTAGAAAACAAATGTGTTGTTAGGAAGAAGAGAGAAAATATAAAGATGATCATCCAGTTTAGTAACGGCGGGACACAACATGATCTACACTATAAAAAAATTTATTAAAAACTGGTGGCGAGCTATAGGCGTCAGACCATCATTTACGGGGACACTGATTCATGTGAAAAGTACACGAGGCCTTTAGCACTTTACTGAACGCACACGTGAACAAAAAGCGGTCTGCTTTGAACAAGCTCGATATCATCTCGACCTTGATTAAGACATGTTGATGCTGTACCTGCATCTGTAACAATATCATTTATGTTTTCGACAAAAATGAGTGCGAGTGCCGAATATAACAGAGGTTGGTAGTGTTACAACATACTGAGGGGTACAGCAGGTGTTGTCTGTCACTGAATCTGAACCAAAATAAATCTGTTGCAATATTCTAGATCCGTATCTTTCCTTATCTACATCCTCTATCATTTTTGCAATGATTTCATAGAAACCTTTCTTGATATGACCCTAGCTAGTGCAAAGTCGTTTCACACCAATTAAACAGTATTTAAGGTTTCAAATAATAAACGATTTAGCAAATTGCAAAACGATGTCATACTTAGAAGGTCTCTAAGTTTTGCAACAAAATATATAAAAAAAAAGATGGGAAACAAAGTTGTATATTTATTACATTTTTCTTGAGTGTGATTTTGAAAACTTTTCCCCTTGACGGCCAGGATAGGACGAGGTTCTTTTGAGGTTAGTCATTTATTAAAAACATTTAATCAGGATTTCCAAAACAATCAGGACGAAAACTATCGAAAAATGAACACAGTGGTCAAATGTTCGATATACGATCTTACTAAAAATATCTACTGATTCAGTCGAAAGAAACGGGGAAAAGTAGCACTACGCTTTCTTTAACAAATTATGAAACAGGTTATCATGAAGTTTGTTATATGTATAGGATAATCCTGTTTTACCGTCCAATCAATATTTGCCAATTGATGAATATTCTGTAATTATATATTGATAACTGCTGTATAGACTCCGGTGTGGTTGGACGGAGCTGTTGTTTCAGATTAAGATATCCTGACGAAGTGAGGCTGATCGCTCCCGCTGAGACAACTGTGCCTATGGCTGGCGTACAATGATACCATTGTTATGAAGCTGATCCCCCTCGTATGACGTAATATCCGGAATTAGCCAAGGTTTAAGTTGGCAGTGTTTACCATATCAAGTGTTTTATACGTCTGTATATACGAGATACACCTCCAAACGGCTCCAATATCGATCTGATTCACACGGAGACCACGCTCTAGTAGAGCCGAGAGTTTTATTTTTTTATTTTTGAACCCTATAAACAATGATAAGGAAGCAGAATAGTCCCCTAGGGTACATTAGAGCTCATTAAACCAGAGCAGACGTCTTGTAGAGTACGAGGGGTATATTTAATCAGGGGAAAAAAGGTAATTTAGGGTACAACGGAGCCTGTTTAATCCGAAAAAGGAAACAGTCTCATAAAGGGCACCTTGGCACAGTCGTCTATAGCGTACGTCGAAGTTGCAATAACATAAGACAGCAGCTTAACGGATCTGGACAGTTGTGTTTGTATTGTTTTACGGCGAATACAAATCTAAGTAGTTTGGAGACAAACGGCACTGTTAAAATAGACGTTCTCTAAAGTAAATGCATCAAACTAAAATAAAAAAGGTTAAAATGTGTAAAACTTACATCAATAACCAACCAATTTAAAAAGTACAGATAACGTGGCTTATCATACGATCAAATGAGTGTTACTAATTCAATATGAATGGTAAAAAAAATGTAACACAAAATCTTTTCATAGTAGTCTGTGCGATATAAAATTTGTCGCGCATTTGTTTGAAATCAGCTCAGTCAATGATAAAATGTCTGACTTTAAATGGCTGACTTGACAAAGAGTTGATATTAATTTCGTAGACTGTAAGCGTCGTGTAATGCAAGTATGGCCTCAACTGACAATATATGCAAGAACATCAAGCTTGACATATCTCAATGAAATTGCATATTTCCCTGCGAGATCCTGATGACGACTATTAGATTTGTCTAAAGTTTTCAATTGTTAAGTCGGTAATCGACATCTATTACGGAAGTCATGATATAAGGCGCAATCTAATGAGTATCAAATATGTTAGTTATACGTCATCAAACCACGTCATGATACAATTATTTTATCCAAATCATTATTGAGGATAATGCGGTGACATTGTAAATCACCGTGTGAGTTGATGACTGTATACTTAGCTCATTGTGTATGAGCAGACGTCAAGTCAATCTCTAGGTGTAACTTATATATTATTACGCGAGAAACAAGCTTGTACTTATAACTAACGTTCAGCATGTGAAAATAACTTCATGCCTGTCATAGGTATTCCATTTAATAATTAATTTTGTATATTCCATTTAATAATAAGTTTTGTACATAAACAGTCTGTCAGTGTCAAAAGTTCATCACAAAGTGAACGGGTTCGTCTTCTACGGCAGCCATACTTTTTTTCTATACCACCAGAGGGTCATAAAAGAAACACATGTTCAGGCCTCGAAGACTTGCTCAACCTTAGTATAGAAAACGCAGGATATCTTGCATTGTTATTGGAAACCATTGTTTATTAATTAAGAGCCGGGAGATGACTGTTCCGTGTCGTTTTGACCTCAAACAACGCAGGCAGCAGTATAAAGTGGAATTAGTAGTAGTTTTAAGCAGTAGAGTTTATATATAACTGACACGGAGGAGGAGAGAAGTTTTTAAGGAGTTAGGAAATATCTACAAAGAGCGAATGTACTAAGAGTAATTACAATGCTAGTAGGACCAACTAGTATTATTAGAATTGATAAGGGAAAACGTTACTAGAAGAGGTACGGTAGCTATTATTTAAAGTAGGATTCGATTAGGAAACTCTGGATTTGATATTCAAGAGCCTGCCAATTTATTCATTTAACTTTTCGGTTAATTAGTCAAAGGGAGACAACTCATATCAATATATAGACACTTGTGCTGGTGACCTTTCAAGCGGCCGTCAAGTATACTCTTGTGTATTGTTCCATTTAGCACATGACGGATTTCGATTGTCTATAGATAAATCTCATAATTAACTTATACTTCATTATCGATTCATTCTTGAAATAGTTTACCACAATCCAACAACCGAACGGGTCTCCGATACAATGCACCACCAGGAAAGGCATTTAGCCTGACGGTAGAATAGTTGAGTCTTGACATTGACGAAGGTCATTGTTGTATGAGCATGTTATTAAAGTTCTGATTGTTTAATACTTTGTAAATAAATAACATCGACACGGATATCGCTGTAAAAGGAGACTATTAAGACGTAGCAGTGCTAGGTCAATACTACTTTTCCGAGTCGACATCAGTTACACAACGGTATATAACCCTGCTTCATATACGTAACTTTCAGCAATATTGTATTGACTTTTATGGTCTATAGACATAAGATGTTTCATGACGCTAGTAACGTCGCCTCAACTAAGTATACAAATACTGCACAAACAGATATATCATAATCATCTGAGCTCTGTATTTATTTACGTGATAAATCGTTCCAAACCAAGAGTAAATTGCATTAAGTACATTAATATTGACGCTGAAAGTGTTAGGAGTAAAAGTCTCTTTCACTAAAGGGTACGAATAGTGTGTGGCACGTATATTCACACAGCAATGCTATCTGCGACATCAGACAACGGCGGATTTGTGGCTTTACTCTATCGCAAGAGACAACTACATCAGTTTTCTCTGTAACACATACATTCAGGCACACAGATATTAAAAACATGGAGGTACGTCTTTAAATGACCCTGGTAGTTAACAGGGCGTTAAACCATAAGAAACCAAACTATTCATTACTTGCAATCTCAGTGCATCATTGACGGGCATATAAGCAAAATCAGAGCGGTTTCCTTATATGCATTATGGACCATGCTGTATTTTATGTTCTAATCTAACTTACAAGAAAACGGTTTTAGAAAGTTTAGGGGTATTGTGCCCTATAAACTGCAAAGGTCATTTGTGGATGTGCCTATTCGCGTCATGTATTCCACCTGGTCACAGACTGACAACGGTTTAACGAGTCTTTGCGCTTAGCCTTCATGTTGGACTAGTAGCAGGGAATTACAACTACCATTTAGAGGACAACGGTACAGCTTGACCCTGTGACAGAAACCAGGAAAGGAGTTGAACGTAAGTCATACATGCATTACACACGCTCACACTTTACGAAATATATATCAGCATTATTGACATGGTTAGGATGGACTGTACAGTCAAACATTTTATAACTGCATTCGCCAGAAAGACGGCATTTAAATTTTATAATGCACTTGCTGTAAATTATGACAATGTCGCTGCCATTCATATGTTTAATACCTTTTCGATGCCATTAATAAATGATTATTTGCATTCAATAAACAGTAATGATAAAACAGGTATGTATACTACCAGGTCATGTTGGGCCATACACAAATTAAAATGAATACATCAAACTAAAAATAACTTGTTCATAAGGGATAAAATACATCTATAGCAAAGGAATTTGGTGACAAAATAATATAAAGCTCGTGCCCGACTATAAGCAAATTTAATGCCGTTTATTCACTATTGATATCGAAGTTTATCAGGATGGGCGAGAATGCATTATGTACAGTACCGTCCCCTTCAATACCGTATAAAATTGGAATTCTTCTGTCTGGTCAGTTTAAATGCAACATTTGACATTTGAATATTCACCTTTGCGTTAAAGTACTGTCTACCACCATTACATGACAGTTGAAATGGTAATTTCCTGTATTTTCTTGAGAAAAAAATTAACAATGACACTGAAAGTTCCCCTTAGACTCGTTGACAGACCAACAGACAAGTGTTGGCGTATCATGTTACGTCACAGATTAAAGATCTGGTTTAACCCGCATATCACGTCTTCCCCTTAGTGTTTAGCTAATCATTATCGTGTACTGTAAACTTTTAAAAGAAAGGAGTTTAAAAGGTTATTTTTATAGAATTAAAATGTCAACGTTTAAATGCAAAAAAAAAAACGGTGAGAAAAATAACGGATCAGTGTTTGAATTCACATTGTAAACATTGTAATCAGCTTGAAATGTTTCGACCGAATACCCTGTTTCCATCACACATACAATCACATACAACGAACATGGAGGCACGTCCCTAAATTACCTTAGCTGTTAAACTAACATTAAACAAAATAAAACCGAACCATCCTACCACTGTACAGAGTATTAATCGCACTCTGCACTTCTATGAGCTTTCGAAATGTCAACAACTTAACTCAGGCTTTACACTATTTTCTAGACTAAAATAATATAATTGTATAACCATGACGTCCCCGAATAAAATAAAGACATTCCTAGAGTTGACTTTTCCGGATCATCTTCTTTAGATTAGTCAAGCAAGCATTCGTGCAATAGGCCTGCTTGTTCGGATCACGCTCGCCCCTTTCCGTAAAATAACCTCGAAGGTATAAATGTATGAAATGCTGAGACGTCTTTTGATCACATAATAAAATGATAATGGAAACTAATTGCTGTGCATCAAACAGGTGTAATAAATGGCATTATCTGGAAAAAATGAAATTGTTTCTTACCTCCTTGTTACAATGGCAAAATAACCCAGACACCTAACATGTACAGCAATTTGAGAGCATATAATTGCTTATCTAAAAATCATACTCAGAACACGTAGATTTCCGTAATCTAGATATAGATACAAATGTTAACATCATACTCAATGGTTTTATTAATAACATTGTAGTGTGATTAAGCCTTTAATCCATGGATCAATACAAACCCCCAGAGAAGGAGGGTAAAAACCTGCAAAAATACAACAATAAAGTTGACATAAAACCTGATCTGCTTTTTGTTATGATGTACATAATACATAAAGCTGGTTAATATAAATGAAAGCAACTAACCTGGTTAACAGCTTATAATTATATGTATACAATGTATATATATGGTACGTAATTATATATGATGGCATTTAAGAGACTATTAAAGGTATACATTATGTATGTTGACAAGTTTGAATGACAACATTATAATAGCAACTGAGGTCAGGAGTGTAGCATTCCGTGCACACGGTTATCAGTACTCTTATTATTACAGTAAATACGGTAAAACTCACAAAAATACTTCCATTAGCACATATGAACACCGAATATATCAGGGTAATTTATATTAGGGCATGTGAAAATAAATTGGACTTCCAAACTCCTGAGAAATAAACCTACACTCAAATCAAACTGTTATGTGGTAGTAACTTCTATTTGCGTATACGTCCTGACGCATCAGTCGTAATCACTGACTGAACTTGGCAGTCACTACGAATTATCACATATTTATATAGTTTGATCGGACACAATGTGCACAGATCGAGTCATTGGCTTATATATGATCTATCTGACATGATTATGTTAATTTACATGTCACTTACACCTTGGATTCTCTTATCTAGGAAACACAAACATTCTTCACGCTGCCATGCGTTCAAAGTAACGGAAATCACTAACGCACCTCACTTAGGTGTAGCAACTAAACGGAAATAACTCTTCACTAATAAATCGTAGCACGACAAACATTAATATTCTTTTATAACATCATTTTAATTAGAGTGAGAAATTTGAACTTTGTGTTTCGTTTTTTCACGTATTTATAATTCTGTCATTATTAAGATTAGGTTTTTTTGGCATCTTTTTTTCTTTCGCAAAATTGCTCCATCCGAGCAATATTCACATGCTTAATTCCAATTCTTTTTTTTGAGTATGCGACGTAAAAGTGCAAAATGATCCGATTGTTGGCCTGCTATTGTATCCAAATGCATGTTATTGTAAGCGGCGAGTATCGTGAGCACCCTACAGAATTAAGGATTTTCTTCTTCCCTGACTGCTACTTAATGGACATTAAAGAAATCAAATTGATCTTCAACCCTCCCCTCCTTCCATTGCGACTCTAAGAAATTTGTATTTTTTTTCAGTTTCACATGATCTGTCCTTTAGGCGATGTTTCCGAAACCATCAGTCTCCATATGAACTTGGGGGTTAAACAACAAAAACAACGACACGTGCAAAACACGCTTACGTAGTAATGACGCTACAACTAGGGCTGTAATACAGCCGAATGTCTACATTCTAATAGCTAGCTGTATTACGTGACATTGCGCGAAGGGCATTAGTATTAAATATGCGATTTTCCATATCCAACAGAGTTATTACAGTGTAGTACGTGGTAGAAAGTATTTTTTAAAAATCCGTTTGACCTTCTGACAAACTGTCTTTGTCAACCAATTCCCTATTTCTGAGACACGTAATATCCACTCACAAGGATCCTGAGTGGGTTTGACAAAAAGGAAATTTCGTACCAAATGATATCCTCTACACGTCTTAAAAACAAAATATTAATCCATCGTACAGTAAACATATTGATTTCTGCTTGATGAAGCAACGCATTGTATCCTTAACTACCAACCATTAACGGTGAGAGCTATAATGGGAGCGATGGCATGGGCCTACTAACGACGGTCATAATCAAGCGGTGTTATTTATCAATCGGAAGAGAAATGAAAATATTGACCTTAATGATCATATGAGTAATCTGTTGCGCACAGGCAAGGCATATTTGTCACATAATCAAGATTTTATCTGAAGGTGGAGGAATGTGAATATTTATTAATATTGACATCCTTGTAGGTCGCGGACTTCGAAAAATGCCAGCTGCTACCAAAAGCATGATTCGTAGGAGGCATCTTATCAGTGAATACCCTTCAGAATTTAGGATTTGCATTTGTGTCCAATAATAATTTATTACCTAATTTAGACAGGGTTACTAATCTTGATTTACGTGGTACTTACAAAGAGGTCCTTTTATAATATTACAAGTCACAGTGAACTTAATACAAACACTGACATAGATTCATAAAAAGAAATATAGCATATAACATTTTTGACAAAAAATAAATAATTAAGAATATGTTCATTAAATCTAACACAATTTCTGTATGTATGCTTTCCTAAATGATTGTAGACTGTGTAAAGGCATGCATTGAGCTTTCTAAATACTCGATAATAATTGCTCAGTGTAACAATCAAAACAAATCATAAATAAGCAGAAAAAAGCACAAAATCAAAACTCTGATACTCGCTGGTTTACTATTTGTTCACATAAGGTTTAACAGTTAAACAAACGGGTCATAGTACTTATAGAAACCTAGTTAACGTAGGCAAACTTTTTTAATGAGAACTTGTACAGATTCGAAAAGTACAATCTTTTTCAGGAATTTTTTCAACGTACATTTAAGTACAAACCCGCTTAACAATTTGTTAAAAACAGATGTTGTTGTAATAAAATCTATATAATTAAAGAACTTGCTGCCTGATTAAGAACCATAAATAGATTGTTTAAAATATACATATCAAAGAAAAGCATAAGTAATGCTTTTGTACATTTTTTGTATTTCAAAAGGTGCTCTTTTATTGGGGACACAAAAACTTCGAAAAAAAGTCTGCTGCAGCATTTACGATCTTATCTTTTTTTCTCATATTACAAACCTTTTCGCTTCTTCACACTTCACTTGAAAATACCTCGCTGTTTGGGCATTGGTTTTGCGCGTTCACCTAAAGTGAGGAAGCGTTTTGTTTCGTCCCCGGACAAACTTGAAAGTCATTAACAGTTGTATTTGCTGCACTTAACTTTTTCTGTTTATAGGACGCTCAACCAAATAATTACCAACCACAAATGTTGCAGTACGGACTGGTTTGACCGTTGTTAGTACATTACACCAACATACCCTGTCTCCGGCACACACATACACAACATACATGGAGGCACGTCCTTAACTGACCTTAGCTGTTCATAGGACATAAAAAACACAACAAAATAAAACCAGACGAGTACAATGTGACCTAGTCGAGTACTCTAATGAGTGCCTTTGAAAGGCACTGAACACATGATAACATGTCCTTCATTGATCCTTTATATAAAAGGAACTCCAAACGCAATAAATCTAATATATATTACAAACGTTTTGCGGTTGGGAAATTATTAATTTCCTACACAATATGTTTTATCTTCATTTGCTAAAATATATGCGTTTGTCACGAAGGAATGAAACAGTCTTGTCCACTTTCTCATATAAAATATACAAGAAAATAACTGAAGTGATAACACACATCAAGAATTTAAATGACCCCTTTTTGAAAGCATCTTGTTCTAGTTGTCCAACACAACCTCAGCTTAACTACGATATTCAGGACAATTTAGCTGACTCTATAAATAGTGAGTCAGTACCTAGGCGATAATCCAGTAAAATTATACACATGTTGCTGACCTCATAATTACCAGAGTATTGTACCTGGTCAATCTGTACACGCTTCTCAAGTCCCATGAGATATCCACGTCGACTTAACAAAACTTGCCCTTCACCGCACTTTACGAGCATTGGAATAGGGCTCACGTACCCTTGGGAACATCGTTTATTACATGCTTATCTCTGCTTTTAGAGCGTTATTAAGAGCTGTTCATCCGCTGCCATATCGAAGAAATAAGATATCTGTAAATATTTCATCTTGCTGACGTACCTCTTACTTGGAGATTTACATGACGTTTCAGAATTTGCAGCACGTTTCAGGCCCCATCAGATGGTGTCAACCGTAAGAGTGGGGCATTTTTCTAATTACCAATCACCAGCATCATAACTCTTTTGTTACGAAGGTAAACAAGAGGCCCAACGGGCCTGAATCGCTCACCTTTTATATATTTGCAAATCTAATTTCACACTTGTTATCTTAAAAGTGGACTAAAATACAACTACAGGCAGAATATCAGTGTTTGATTAATAAGAACCTATTAAAATATTTCAACATATGACACAGGTGACCTTGAATGTCAAATAAGGACATTAGGTTGAACAGAATTTATAATCTTTCAACTCAGCATGCTTCTAGCATAATATCATTACCCTTGACTTTTTGGTTATACAGAACAAATCATTTAAAGATTTAAACATATATTGACCACTGTGACCTTGAATATGGGCGAAGGTTATTCATTTGAACAAACTTGGTAACCCGTCATCCAAGCATGTTAATGGCCAAATGTCATCACTCTAAGCCTCTTGGTTATTCAGAAGAAGTTGTTTAAATGTTTTCAAAAATATTTCACCCCAGACCATATATCTTGGTTATTCAGAAGAAGTTGTTTAAAGATTTTAACATATTTGACACCTGTGACCTTGCAAATTGATGAAGATCCTTTATTTGAACAAAATTGGTAGCCCTTATTTTCAGCATGTTACTGGCCAAATATGATCACCCTAGGCCTTCTTGTTACTGAGAAGAAGTTGTTTATAGGTTTTAAACATATTTGACCCTGTGACCTTGAATATAAGTCAAGTTCATTCATTTGAATAAACTTGGTAGCTCTTCATCCTAGCATGTTACTGGCCAAATATCATCACCCTATGCCTCTCGGTTATTCAGAAGAAGTTGTTTAAAGGTTTTAAACATATTTGACCCCTGTGACCTTGAATATAGGACAAGTTCATTCATTTGAACAAACTTGGTAGCCCTTATTCCCAGTATGTTACTGGCCAAATATCATCACCTTAGGTATCTCGGTTATTCAGAAGAAGTTGTTTAAAGGTTTTAAACATAGATGACCCCTGTGACCTTGAATATAAGTCAAGGTCATTTATTTGAACAATCCTGGTAGCCTTTCACCCGAGCATGTTACTGGCCAACTATCATCACCCTAGGCCTCTCGGTTATTCAGTAGAAGTTGTTTAAAGATTTTAACATATTTGACCCATGTGACCTTGAAAATTGATGAAGGCCATTTGTTTGAACAAACTTGGTAGCCCTTCATCCTAGCATGCTTCTGGTTAAAGATCATCACCCTAGGCCTTTTAGTTACTGAGAAGAAGTTGTTTAAAGTAAAAAGTTGACGCCGGACGACGGAAGGACGACGCACGACGGACGCCGCACCATGGCATAAGCTCACTTGGCCCTTCGGGCCAGGTGAGCTAAAAATGTAATGCAACAGACAGAACTGTGTCTAATTTGGTTTTTGTTTTCTTTATAAGACATCCGTTTTTAGATACAAGATTTGTATGCATAGCCCTTGGGTACACCTAGCAAATGCGTTTCTTACGTAATCGAATGTAGTTTACATGTTACATGCAACTTATGCAGGCTCGAAGACAATACCAGTTTGTATGACGTTTTTAACGTCGTTTCGGAACGACCTTCATATTATACATGCTACTGATGTATATAAAATATCCAGAAAACTCATTTCTTAAGTAACACGAAATGTACATTGAACCTATCTCAACCTTGCAGTGACTCAAAAATAAACTAAAATTACCATGCTAACATTTTATCGCTTCACTTTTAACGTTTTCCTCGTGCGACACTGTTATCGAGCAGATTCAGAATCTGATAACTTTTATTTCTCCGAGGACAGTAATCAATACATCGCAAAGTGCCTTCCTCACAGTGATATCATTTGAGTTTTACGTTTCGCTTGGTTTTTCTTATCTCGCGAAACAGAGAATATGCAAGATTTCAGAATGACAGCTTTGTTCAGAGAAGCACAGGCAACTTAATGTTATATAACTGCACAGCATATCAAACAATACATCATATTTTAAACTGTTGTTTTTCGTCGCCATGCACTAGAAACATGTATATATGATTTGTTACTCGGCATCTTGTATTGAGTGTCAAATGAAATGATACCGTATTTCAGATTTGATTTGAAACCTTACACCTACAATACAATAAAATACGTTACGCAGAAACAATACTCGTTTTTTTGCACTGTGATTTTTTTAAGTATATATTTTCTCGACTAACTCTATGAAACAATACAGATGATTAAAGGTTACACTAATAACATATGTTTCTAATGTAATAAAAAGTTCTACTTCCGGAAGGTTAAAATCATGAAGTATTTGGTGTTAAGCAACATTTTTCGACAAACAGAATTATAACGTTAACTCACAATGGACTGTATATTATGGAAAACACGACGGAACTTGTTAACATAAACTCTATTATATTAATATATATTGAAGATATATGTACAATGTATCACCGTTACGGTAATCTGTAACATACATCCCCATATGCTTGTTATCTCGAGAGAGATTTGATTTATCGTATTTTTATTTATTTATTTATATTACAAAGATGAACTTCGTCGTTTTTAACGTTTTTAATAAGCAATGTTTTAGGAAAATGAAAGAACCTTTCAAAGAAGATCTCTGCTGTGCGGCTGACTGTATCCTACCGTTGTAATCAAATTTTATCCCAACACCTTCTGTATCCCCCAAATAGGCAAACATTTACATCCTCAGAAATGTAAAACAGCTAATTACAAGATTAATTATCGTGGCACAGGGCGCACGCATTGTTACCGATATCTTGAAAAGCACATGACAGCCACACTTGAATCGATAATGGTTAAAAAGGCACGGGAGCGGCAGATGTTTGTTTAAGGGTTTAATGTCCTATTCAAAACAAATATCATTTAAGGACGTAAATCTATGTGTGTAATGTATGTATGATGTGTGCTGGAGGTGGTTTGTCTGTGTATTTGATTCCTTGCGTATGGGCGCAGACCTGATGACCGACTTTAGAGTGCTACTCAATATAATACCATGCTGAAAGGTACCAAGCTTTGTTTGTGTGGGGTGTAATGTCCTCACAACAGCCAGGGTCATATGAGGACGGGCGCCTTGGGAGATACCATCAGAAAAAGTAGATAGAAAAGGAAATAAACATTAAACATTGGAAATGAAAAAGACACAAGCATAGTTCTCGATCCATTCACATTTTATGGAGCATGGTTACCCATATCACGAAATACATGGAGAAGGCACACGTGTACTAACATACTGGTACAGTGCTATATACCCGACGAAGACCTTAATGTTTTCATCTGCCGTACACTCAGTTAAGGACCATTTGTAGATTTAAATTATTAAATGTACTCTCGTTCCGGCTAAAATGGACCTATGTGTTGCTGTTTCGCAAGGAAATTAAAATCAATAAATATCCTTGATAAAAATATGATTTGGCTGAAATGCACTTAATATTTTGTTCGTTATCTTAAGAAATAAAATGTGTTTTAAGATGTGTCACGTGCATTAGCTTATTAACATCCCGCACTGTTATTTCTAAAATCTTTGAACAGGATAGTTAGCGACTTATTCCTACCACTGAGAATTTTGATAAAAAACAAATCCATGAAAAGGAATTTCTTAAAACTCTTAAGATTTAACAAATGATGTAGGCGATCCATGCTATCCGAAAGAAATGTAACAAGAAGAACCAAAGCGGGTTTATCTATGAGGCAACGAAAGCCCGTTACTGTCACAATCGACAATATTCCTACACTCACTAACTCTAAATCTTACGAACAGTCCAATTCTCAACAACAAAACATACACTTGACCCGTCACTATATGAACCTCGTTCTATCAAACACTTTGGTATTTGTATTTTATTTTTGCATAGTTTTACGGCCCGTCGACAATTTGAGTTATTTAGGGATAAACAAAAATGTAAAAAAATAGGCATTCACAAAAGACAGAATACATAAAAACCAGAAACAAACAGTTAACATGTGTAAAACTGTCGAAATATATCAAAAGCAAACGAATTGTTTATATATTTTTATATCTTATTATAGAGATTAATTGAATGTAAATAACCATAGATCGATTGGACAGAAATTGTATCAAACAGATGTTTCATAGAGAGTACATTATAAAATCTGTCACGTATTCGTTTGAAATCAGCGCATTCAATCATAAAGTGTTTGACTGTTAATGGCTGATCACAGGCATGACAACAAGGTTGGTCTTCCCCATGCAAAATGTAGCATGTGTGATGTAGGTATGGCCTATGCGTAGTCGCGAGAGGAAAACTTCCTCTCTGCGGTCTGCTCACTTTGGTTTCCGCGTTTAAAGTCCAACATCGTTAATCAGGGCATTCCGGTTTTTGATCGGTGTCAAAAAGTTAAATTGACCGTTAACGTGTCCATTTCAGATAAAAGTATTTTTTTTCACAAAAAAAATAAAGGTATAAATACCTAACATGTCACGATATAAAATAGTGGATGATGTAGGTGTTTGCGAATCCTTCTAAAAGTTTAAGAAACGTTTCGAGATTTTTTTCCCCTGACATCTTAAAATTAGTTACATGAGTTATTTCATTAATGAAGAGACTGCGTAAGCTCCTCTAAAGCAATAGATGTTTAAGTACCAACGAAAATAACAGAGCTCCGGCTCGTAGCCCTTACTCAACATCACTTCAAATAACAATGCGCATGCGTATGTATATGATTTTGCATAAAAGAATCACGTGCATTAACCGGCCTCATACCGTCCACATCAAAAGCGCCACCATGGCAACCTTGAATAAGGTATAAATCACAAGATACTCAGACTGGAATTGAAATAAGCGCTCTTCTGTTTCCGGAAACCCTTCTCGTTTATGTTGTATTTATTATCCCAAATGCTCTGGGATGTTCATTCGGCACGAGAGCTGTGAGTTATCCGGCAATGACTTGTGTCCGGTAGAACTGCGATGGACTCTCGGGGGTCCGATAAAGTCGGGATGTTGATTTGCTGTGTTCCGGACTTAATTGTCTACCCAAACACTATTATAGTAGACCGATATCCGCCGCCATCATCCAACCAATCAGGATCAAATAAATAACTATATATTGATAGGACGAAACATACCTGCACGTACTGGACAGCGGCCAAACAATTGTTCAAGCTCATGCCGGACAGTGAATTTCTCGGATTACTCTCTCGAAAATTCTGAATTTCAAATCATGGTTCGAATATTTTATCAAACAATAGACCCAAGGGCCTTAGCGATCACCTGAGTTATATTAAAGGTACTAGTAGCTCAATTTCATTGTTGAGGTGTTATGTTGAAATCAACATGTAAACTAAGTGAAATACAATACTTGTCATGTCATCAAAGGATAAGTATTTTAAAATATTGGTAAATTTGCCCTTTGGGGCCTCACCCTAGTCCCTTGGGATGGGGAAGGAATCCCAATTTTACTGTAATACCCTCATCCACTAACGATGATTCTGACCAAGGTTGAATAGTTTTCTGCTGAAATGAATAAAATATACCCAAAAGTGTTATTTCCCTATATAAACTTTACCCCCTCCCCAAGGGAGAACGGATGGTCCGGGGTTCCTGAAATTTACAGTCTGGAGAAGATTTTCTAAATATTGGTTAATTTTCCCTTTGGGGCCCCGCCCTGGCCCCTGGGGTTGGGGTAGGATCCCAATTTTACATTTTGATGACATCTTCCTCCAAGGATAATTCTCACAAAGTAAGAATTTCCTACAGAAAAATGTCAAAATGTACCTTAAAGTGTTATTTCCCTATATAAACTGTAGTAAACTTTACCCCCTCCCCGAGGGAGAACGATTGACTTGGCGGTCCTGAAATTGACAATTTAAATAAAGTGCCTGATGATCTTTCCATCCATGCACATAAACTGACTGTAGTACCTCTGAGTCTGGAGAAGAAGATTTTTGAAATGTTTGTTAATTTTCCCTTTAGGGCCCCGCCCTGGCCCCAGTGGTTGGGATAGGAATCCCAATTTTACAATTTTGTAGCCTCATCTACCAAGGATGATTCTGACCAAGTTAGAAAAAAATCCATCTACTGGTTCTGAGGAAGAACGACGGATGACGCACGACGCACGACGAAGGACGGCTGAGCAAAGCTGAGGTGACCTAAAAAACTTTTTAAAAAAGCAACATTAACAGATGATTTTGGCTGATTAAGAAATCGAAGGAGGATTTAGAGACATGTGTTAGCAGGCGTTAAAAACAACATAAACACCTATGGCAGAAATGGAAGTAACATGGCTCCTCAGTTTTCATTTAGAAGGAAGTGTTTTGATCAGGAAAATTTTGAGATGAAAATAAAAATAAGAAAAAAATAATGGAGTCGCTTTAATTGTTGGGTGGTGCCTTTTGTATTATATAATACAAATTTATAACTTTTACTAGTTTCAAATTGCTAATTGCATATGGATAAGGCAATAACAAAATACTGTTAGATACACTATTTAAATACTTTTGTATGGACTGAACTAGAGCTATTTGCTTTTATAAATTAAATGAAAGTAATATATTATCAAACTGTAATAGATATCGGACAATACGAGTTTATTGAAACAATGCCCAACGTTAAGCACATAAAGGGCTACAATATTAACAACAGTGTAATTATCAAGTTACATGTATATAGTTAAGTCACAGATATTCCCACAGAGAACGTGATTTTCAAATTATAGGGCTTGTTTGCTTGTTTGCATAACAACAAGGCATACAGAGCATTGAAATAGATACAGATTGATAAAGCAAATATATTAAAAACAAGCCGTTCGGATTGATATGTCTCGCCTTGCCCTGATTTGACCATCAATGCACATATCAGAGAAACTAACTTAAACGCAAAAACTTAATTTTGATGGAGGTGCTGACAAAGTCAACGGACCATGAAAGGTAGGCTGCATCCAGTATTTGACGCATGGGTTGAGATGTACCACCTGAGATGGTGCGCACATATGGTCCAAGTTTGGTTGGTCTAGCACTTTTACTTTTAGTGAAAGTAACTTAAACGCAAAAACCTAATGTTGACCCCGTCGCCGGAAAAGCAACACCTTAGTCTCGCTTCCACTTCGTGACGGCGAGACAAAAACATAGAGAAAATATTGTTTATCATACAAAACTCTTATCAAAACTCGAGTCGAAACCGCGCCAACACGAACAGCCGTGAAGCCGAGAAATTTCGCTCGACCAAATCTAAAGGATTCTTTATTATTGACTGCCGCAAGGTACGAGCTGATTTTCAGACAAACATTCAATTTAATTAATATAAAGTCCTATTCTCAGAAATAATGAACTTAACGCAGTTTTAGTTTAATCAAATGAAAAATCCCAAAGTAATAAGAGGGAAGACGTAATACATTAAATATATGTAATATAAAACGCATTATTTCAGTCATTTTCATTTTGTTTATTGATATATAAAGCAACAATTACTTGACGTAGTGCTAAGATGGGTCGATAGTATGAGCTGAAGTATCCGTCGTCCAAAAAATAACAAATACGTGTTTATATTGACTTCAAAATATGTAATGCACATGCATCATAAAGATGAATTAAACGATACTTAAAATGTTTTATGTATATTGCCACTTAAAATTTGGTACTCTGAAGTTTTAGATTCCTCATACTCATTTGTGCATTTTAATAACAAACGATATTGGCCGCATCATTTGGATGACAATGAACATTAAATCCATCTGATCCTTCTCTTAATGTAATGTTGACACACGCCAACTTTCCCGCACATGTGTTAATGACGCTACAAGTCCGTAATGAGACTCGGCGACACCTTTGATTTATGGACAGTGAGGCCCATCGACTTCGCCTTACTACTCGTGGACAATTTATGTCAAAAACGCCTGACAAATCGCCTACTTCACAATTTATTACACCATCTTCAGGGGAAAATGACTATTTATTAGAAACCCAGCTTCCTCCATTTAATTCATATTTCTGAGAATTCATGAGCTGCGTATGGGGTTATCCTTGAAATATGACTCTTAGCAAAATTATTTGAAGCAAAAATTGACTTGCATTGGCGGTGGAAATGGGTGATTTATTTATAAATACCAGTCTTGAGTTGCTTTTGCTATCTGAGAATAAAGTATTAGCTTTCTTTCAACTATTTCTATCATGGAGGGCCATTCCTTTTATTGCTCCAACGCTCGAGGCATGCTAGTATACGCATGCGCAGCTCTATACACGATTGGAAGTGCATGTGAAAAATTGCGAGTTTTCCAATTGATTTTTGTTGTAAACAGTGGGTAGGAAGCATACAATGTACTAATTTCACAAATATATTTTCATAAAAAAACACTGTACTTTTAGTGCAAATTTTGCACGGCGATGCTATTATTAACATGCACGTATATGTACATTTTTGAAGATTTTTTTTTTATTTACAGACCCACCCCCCCTTTTTTTAAAATAAATTGTGATTCTTTGTTGTAATGCATGCGTGTGCTGGAGGCGGTAAGTTGGTGTATCCCCCTTGTGATAGCACGGATCTGACAGCCTACTTTTGAGTAGCACCTCAATGAAATACCTGGAAGCCATCCAAAAAGATCTATTTATTTCTTCGATAGACAGTCACGTGCTTCTGTGTCTCTAGCACTAACTTGTTCAATAAAATCTTGATCTTAATTCAATAAATTATTGGTCATAAATCGTATTTGCAAATATTTGATCCGGTTCATCTCAAGGGGCTTCGTCTGTTTTTGGTAATGAAGTATTAGGTAGTAAAAATCGGAACTTTAAAAATATATTGTCATACAAAAATGGTCTTTTGCAAACAGCGTTTAAATGATGTCACTTATATAAACTTTATATGCATACTTTGCATCCATGTACATATAGAAATTAGTGGAAATATCAAAATAGATTTAACAGCCCTTAACCTACAACCAAATGATACATTACCTCACTTCACATTTATAACAAGTTTTATTAAAACGAACTGGAAGCACAAATGATATTCAGATTCACCTATTGTGAATTTTACAATCAAGTTATTACATTCACTGAAAGGAAATATCGGTCGAAAGCCCATAAACACGCCAAAAAATGAATTTGTTTTTTTCGGTCCTATCGGGAAATTACATTTAAAGGTTTTATAAGCAAGGCCATTGCATGATCATACAAGGCAACATACTACGGACCCAAGCTGAATAGGTATACACGACATTTGCGAGCATACCGGTATGGCAATTGCCAAACTATCAGTCATTCATTTGGGATGTTTCACTAATAGTTTGCTCTTTTTTGTGCGTATATCTGCAGAAAAACGATCTTGACTTAACAATAATCCTTGTCACTTGAGTGATTGATTCCTATATATTTAGTATTATTTCAAGCGCCTTATTGGCAATTTTCAAATTTCGAATACAAAGTGACACGATGTGCGTTCATCCTGCTATAAACACATGTACGGTTTGGCTGGTTTCCATAGCATTCTATAATAATCACAAAACAATCTTTTTCCTACATGTATGATACCTCAAATGTTTTATAATCGGTTAACGACGCGTTGATAGCTGTGCTACATTGTATTTAACATCATGTGAATGGAAAATTAGCGGCATGCTGAACTACCAAACTAAACGACAGTTTATGATACAAAGAGGAATTCTATTAAAAAGATGTTCAGCGCAATTATCAAAAGGGAGATTTACAGTTACTAGGAAGATTTCCTATGCACTTGTAATCACTTTGAGTACTTTTATCCTGAATGCAACATTTTATTGACCCTCAGTCAACACGATTTTTTATAATAATATAAAAAGTCCAATGTGTCGTTTCGAAATAGTTAATATCTCTACAATTCTCAATTACCTGAAAAATGTTTGTCTCTATTAAAAAATAAGTATAGCAACATTTGCCTTTTAGTTTGACGATTGGCTGTTACACTGTATGTCTTTTCGACCTACCTCGTCAGTATTGTTTGGATGTGAGAATGAAATATTTATAATAATGATTATGGGTTTGCAGGAACTAAGGGAAATATTTTCAACAAAATACTGTCTAGAATTAAAAGCACATCCTGGCCAACACCGCTACAGTCCGGTAACATCTTGTCACTAGTCCCGTGTTTAGTAGATCCCCGTCTTTGAATTGCAAGTCACCTTGCATTGTGTTGTATATAGTGCAGTACATTTTTAAGATGCATTACATGCACACGGAGACCGTCCTTAAATGATCTAGCTGTTAAAAGGACGCTAAACCCTTTTACTTATTATATTACATGCTTAACAACCATTCAACACAAGAGAGATCATTAGTTTGTTTGTTTGTTTGATTTTGTTTAACGTCTTATTAACAGCTAAGGTCATTTAAGGACGGCCTCCCCTGTGTGTAGTGTATGTGTGTGTATTTTGGGAGGCTGCGATATGTTCGTGTTTGTCTCCTGTGATAGCGCGGAACTGATGCCGACTTTATAGTGCTACCTCACTGAAACATACTGCCGAAGACACCCAGCAAGACGCCCCACCCGGTCACATTATACTAACCGGGTGAACCAGTCGTCCCACTCCTAATTTGCTGAGCGTTAAGCAGGAGTAGGAACTACCATTTTTAAAGACTTTGGTATGTCTCGGCCAGGGGACAGAACCCAAAGCCTTCCTCACATGGGCGAACGCTCAACAAATGGCCAAAGTGAGGCATTGTCAAGGGAGACATTAGGAAGAAGAAAGTTATTTAGAAAGGAGAGAAGAGATAAGGTCCCAAATTGAGTCGCCTCTTACGATCATGCAATTGGGGGCAGCAGGTACAATTCTAACGCCCTACCTGGAGATCACTAGGGCCAACAATTGGTCAACAAAACAAATGCAAAGTAAAAACAAACATTTCTAACACGACAAAGCGCGGGACATATATTTACACACATACATATCATTTTTCATTCATTTGATTCATTATTTGAAAATGTTGGTGATTCTTCGAAATTATTTTCTCCATCACACAGGACATTCGACTCTTTTTAAAATTTATTACATATTTCTTATCATGCAGTACGCGATTATTGTATTAATTCAAAAATAATTCGTTTGGTGTAAAAATGTTGCTTTGTTTCATTATTTTCTTTTGTTTGGAAATATTGCAAAACGCTATATCGAATTCATTAAAGCCAATGAAAGAGCCAAATTAACTGAATACGCATTTTTAATTTTTGGTTTAACCCCCAAGTAACAAAAAGGTAATATGAGAACGGGCGTACAGGAAGACATCGCCGAAAAGAAAGAAAAAATGAGAAAAGAAAAAGTTCGATCTAATGTGTTGAAATGGAGCCAGCAGATCTATTGTTCTATGACCCTTTAGAAGATAACACAAAAGAAAATCCCCGACGGGGGTCTCACTTGTCACATAACGCAGACAAGTATCAGATATGTAAAAATTCTTTCGAGCACTTGCATAATTTGTTATAACGCTACATTGTACCAATGTGGGTTCAAATTTTCTGGACATTTGTTTGTGTGGGGAAGTAAGTGAGCGGCAATTTAAGGACGCTTACGGGCTTACAGACATCAGACAGGTGGCGCTGCCTCCTGTGACTAGACCATCCCCTTCGTCATGAGTTACATAGGGGGACGGCGTCTTTGTACATACTAACGTGGCGGAAAATGTCTTCATCATGTCCGAACGATTAATGTTTTTTCTTGACAGAAGAAAAAGCAATATATCTGCCAGGTCATCCGACTACTGTTACCGATATTGACCATTCGGTCAGTTTCGTCTTTCTTGACATCTGAACTCTTCTACCAACGGAGGTTATTTGTCCCGTTTAAGGGTCACATGGACTTCACAGTGTACATACATGTGTCATTTGATGACGTATGTACATTGCCCACAGGGATGGAAAGTACCGTTATATGATAAACTTCCAAAATGAGCTTACTGAATGGCAATACAATTCGGCTATTAATGTAATATATACATGTTTTTGAAATGAATATGAAATATAAGAAAAGTGAAATGTAGTTACTTTATAAAAGTTAACAATTCGTTCTTGTTGAATATATACATATATGTGTACAGGGTACATTAAAGAATTGATTCCGATTAATTTACACATATCGTTTACTCATTACCCTACGAGCTTCAGTGAGTACGTATTATAATAACTAAACAAAATGACAAACAAGACGCTATCAATTCTCACGACTTGGATATCCTGTTTATCTCAAAACTCGTAAAATATAGACAAAGTGCATAAATTGATTTGATACATACTTCCGTGTAATATGCACTTGTCATGTGTCATCATGGCAGATATTGGGGGCTTGTTCTTTGTATGTTCTCTCTCCGTCTACTTGCAATTGTCTAATGTGGTTGTTCTTGCCCAGCATGGCTTTCAGGCCAGCAAAGCGCACAAGCCCACCGATTAAAGCAATGTGGAAATCCATCGGAAAACAGATATGAAGAAAACTATAAACCTCTACACGACAAACTTAATAAGTAGTGACTCGTTATGCGTTTCAAACTTTCTACGCGTCGAAAATAATCCATATGAATAGTTATACTTCCCTTGAGGAATTAACCTAAGTGAGAGTTCAGACAAATATAAAATCATTGAAGGATATATTCCTCTACTGAACAATATTTGTACTAAAATCCATTGACGATGATCGATGTTCGTCGATGCGTTAAGACCCGTTGAGATTTAGTTTGTTTTGTTTAATGCCCTGGCAATACCCTGGGTGATACGCTTTCGAAACCCTAGGAACACACAGCTAAGAGGTATCAAGTGATGCAATGGGGGCAGGCAGTTCATCAATTTTTATATATTTAAACTGAGGACAAATAGCACAACCACCGATTCTGTAGGGAGTCCAATTCGAAACAAATATTTGTAACATGAATCGTATCATCTACTTAATAATATTTGTATGATTGTGTTTTCGTTTTAATTTGTAGAAAATCGCTGCATTCGATCATAAAACGTTTTACCGTAAATGGTTGGTCGCTAGCAGGACAATAAAGTTGATTTTAATTTCTTAAAATGTAAGTGTATATGATGTTTTGTTTTTTTGTTTTTGCTTTTTTGTATTGTTTTACGGCCCATCGTCAATGTAAGTCATTAAGGGCCAACACTACTGTAAAATGAGACATTCACGAAAATAATCACAACAAACCAACACTTAATAGTTTAAAATATGTAAAGGATTAAAAGAATACATCAATATCTAACAAATGGCTGAACAATATGTCAAATTTTATTGTAAAGATCAATAGAGTGTAAATAGTCAAAAAGTAATTGCACAGAAACTGTATCATAAAATCTGTCACGTATTTGTTTGAAATCAGCGCATTCAATCATAAAGTGCTTGACTGTAAATGGTTGATCGCATGCATTATGATGTAAGAACAGGCTATGTATGAAGAACCATCGAGGTATACACATCCCTCTCCATCACAATATAGTTAGATTTCATATTTTTCGCTGTATCTGTCCATAGAATATAAATTACACATTTTTTTTTTTTTATTATATCCTGATATCACAGGTGATACAACACAATGTGATCTATTTCAGAGGTAACTCTGGTCACTTATAGAAAGTGTATTCATAATAAATTAAAGTTAACAAGGCGACCATGGGCCATAACGGTCAAATTAGTCGTACAGTATTTATTTTTGTTGTTGAAATATGAAGTGGAGATAATGATGTTAAACATCCCTACCAATTTTATTAAAAAACAGGTAAGTATAACGTTAAGTTTGTCAGGACCCTGAATTGATCATTCCTAGATCGAGTTTCAGTTAAACCAGCCTATTAAAACTTTATTTTAAGTTTGAAAAAAACAAAATGGCGGCCGTGGCGGCCATATTGAATTATTGATTGGCCCGAAAAAAGGACACTTTGCCAGGACCATTAGTCGATCATTCCGACCAAGTTTCAGTTAAATCGTCCCCGTAGAATTTGACTTTAAGTTTGAAGTAGTTTTTCAAAATCGCAACACTTGGCCAGGGAGATGTCAGTAGCATTCCAATGAAGTTTCAATGAAATCCCTATGACGGTTTTTCAGCTTAAGTTGAAAATGTAAAATGTTAACGGACGACGCAAGTCTAGAAATATGTCAAAATGACATGAAAGTCACCCCATTTTCCTGTATGATTATTTTCAGTATAATAAATCATTGACCAAGCTTCAACTTACAGATTTCCACCTGTCAATCAAAATGGTCTAACAATGACCAGGTGTATATGCATACACGCTGTTTAGATAGCCATGCAAACACATGGATATAATAAGAAAACGTGTGGTTGATTAACTTGAAGAAAGTGTGCTATGTTTAATTACCATAAAACACAAACACTACGAATATTTTTTATTTATTTTTTGACATTCACTGGCCTTCTCTATCCTTATTGCATGGCCTTCAACATTCAAACAGACCGAAGTACCAGGATGAGAAAGTTCATCTATTAAAATGAAAAAAAAACGATATAAGAGAACTAAACATGCATATTGGAGCAAATCATTTTCACCAAAACTAAAGGCTGATAATTTAGGAATTTCCCATCCCATCCCCCCATCACTAGTTTGTACTGGTATTGTACATGTATTGGTGGTTTATCTCCATATTATCAGTTGATAATTCTCAGTAAAAATAATTTGTTGGTAAAAATGTCAATATAGTCACATACAAGAAACATTTTAATCGGTGACATATATAGTTATCGGCAAATTGTCGTCTCGATCAGAGTGCAAGAATGACACAATTCAAGTTGTATATGCCATTTTAAGTGCCATGGCAACTACAAAAGTCGTTAAAAATATCTCAGCTGCGTCGAATGTGAAAACACCCGTGTCTCGTTATTGACTCGCATCATTTCACGAGATTTATCTACTCTAATCCAATTTAAAAAATCCTTTTCCCGACGCTAACCTACTCTATTGTTCTCCACAGAGCACCCCTCGGAACGAGACAGTGTAGCCATAATTTGATGATTGGTGATTTTGATATCAGACGGAGTCGTTGTGTTGACAGGTGACTATTTTGTCAAAACACAAAAGAGTTACAATACCTGACCTTGCCATTCATCGAAAATGCATTTAGCCGTGACATCGTAGCACACAGTGATGTCGTGGGGCTTAATTTACCTGTAACAATTGCTCTAGAAACAATTATCGCAAAAGAAATTATATTGTCGACAGTAACTTAAAATGAATTCCCTCATCGCCATTTTCGCCAAGAGTAGTTTCAAATCGCCAATCATGTTTCACTTTCGCCATTAGAGTCAGTGGCGACCACAAGCGCGAGCCTTGATGTGAAATGATAAAGAAAAAAAGAGACGTTATTGAGCTTTTCTATCTGAACATCTTTCTAATGGTTTAAAAAGATATTTTACCAATAAAGTCGTTGGTCAGACTTAAAATATCTAAATCAATCAATAGCAATATATAATATAACAGTCTACCCCTTCGGGAACCTCAAAGGTAGCCGATTCATATTCGGAACATCTTTAGTTTGAAATTTGGAACGCCTTTAGGTTGTTTGTTAGATCTACAAAGGAAATCGATATCTGAGCTATCCAAGAGCATGTAATTAGCGACGGAAGCAAACACACGAAAGCTCTTCAAAGTCTTCGGCAACAAATGTCAAAATCTGGGACTGAAACTGAAATGAATAGTCCCCGTTGGGGTTCCCTCAGGGGTGACTAAAAACAGGAAAACAATTAGGTCGGACAGGCGACCTTGTTCTTTTTAACGTCCGACCAGGAATCAAACCCCTGTGAAAGACGAGTGCGCTATCTACTGTGCTTTTTTTGGATAATCACCAACATTAATGTCACACAGAAAAAAACGTTGTATAATCAAACGTTGTCCACGCGTGTGTAGAACGACAGAGAATTAAAAAAAGTAAGTGAGCACAAGTCATTTTTTATTTACTTAACTTTAATTTTCTTTCCGTTTTTTACTCTTTTCTTGGCGAACACTGTAAGAAATTTGGTGATATAATCCATTTCTGATACATTATGATGTTGCTAACTCGTAGCCTCGTTTTGGTGGCGCTAGGTTATTTTGTTGTATTGGCCACATCATGCCGTCTTCGTATGATCTTATCTGTGTCGTGGACATACAACCCTACATAACATACCAAACAACATGCATTGTGGCTATAAATATACGATAAAGGTCAAACAGTTGCAACACACTTCAGTTTTAGATTATAACTGTAGTTGGCATGGGCAGATTGTAACTCATTCGTCATTTAGAATGCGTCTGTACCGGAGACAAGATAACATATCGCCTCTCTGGCGTTATAAATACAGCCTTTGCTGCTCGCCTTCTCCGTCACGGTGCAACGGAACGTCTGCGTATTGCTGTGTTCTCGTTGAGACTGACCTGTCAGCGGAACATTATCGTATCAGTGTTTCCCAGGAAATAGTCCACTAATCAGAGACATGTATTCCTACGCTCAGACTAGTCCATTACTTTCCATTCGATGTCCCTTTAAGATTGAACGTTTCTCATTGATGAAGCAGATATATCTGAACCTCCGACAGCGTACCAAGCATGTTTCAAACCTAGCTAACTGAAATCAATTCCCAGCCATAGTTAACTAATTAGTTCACAGTTTCAACGTCGCCGCAACACGCACGCTCACCTGTGAAGCGTGACGTCATCAACACAAACAAGATTGTTCCCATAAATTGTTAGAGCTCGATACGGTATATAGAAAGGTTTGTATATTTTATTTTCTGATGTAGTTTCCAAAGTTGATTCAACGATACCAAAGTGACGGACACACACATGCTTGGGCAATCAATTATATACACGTTGACATAAACAACTGTCATTGTTTAAAAATGATGAATACCAAAAACAAATTTGCTTACTCAAACATTAAAATATCTTGGTAACCTGTAACGCATTACTATCAATGCTGAAATTAAAACAGTACTGTAAATATTTAAAGTTATGTGTTTCTTTGCGCCTCCCCTTTCTGTTCCAACAGTAGTTTAGACCTAATTAGATTTCCAACGTTTTGGCCTCTACATTGTAGTATCACCGATGAGCCCTTGAAGTACGAAGCAGTTGTATGATGAAGTGTAATTCATATTTTGTATACTGTATCGTTTACTAGGTGCAGTCACCTGTGCGTGTGTTGAGTTCATCTTTCAACATTGTTTTCTTTTCAAATCAATTTGAAGTATTGCCATTAAAAGCATTCCAATTTTGACCAAACCTATGACTCAAGCCAATTGGTTTCCAGTCTTGACAGCATAGAAATACATTTAAGCCGTAAAGGGCAAAGCTACAAAAGTCAAGGTGATCTTAGTTGTCTTGTTACAAGAGTATTGTCTATGTTTCGGCATTGTAGTGAGACGCCACTTTAAAATAATCATCCATTTAAATTACATTTTTTTTGTGTCAATGCAGAAAATTAAGTTTTTCTGGACCGTACGACCATTTTGTCCAATTTTGTCCACCAGTACAAAAGGTCAAAACTTCAGAAACATGTTGAACATGTTCTACAGAACATAGCTTTTACAATACACATTCAGTAGGATAAGCAGGTCTATTCATGATTCCTTCATTGACCCCTTAAAAAGAAGACAAGGAAGAATCTGCCCCCTCTTATGGCATGCAATGTGATATAGCAGGCCTATTCACGATGATCTTTCAGTTCTTAAACATTTAAAAAATGTGTGTTCACATGCAAAGACATCAAATGGATACGAATTAGTTGTTATACATGGTATCATATCTTTTTACATTATGTGTACATAATCATTTATTAATTCCAAAGAAGTCGCATCAATGAATAATTGTGTGTGTCTGCTGATTGAACAATTGAATCAAAGTACTGAAGAAGGCGTTAGTCAGAAATTTGAACATTTTTTGAAATTTCTTTAAACTTAGAACTACTAACCCTCAAAGTAACCCGCTTATCAAACACTTGAACTTCAGATAATTTTGAACTAGAACAGTAGCCAGTGGTTGACTTATACCCCGACTAATACATGTATGACTCATCCAATATGGCGGAATGGAGAAAAAAAGCGCGTGACATCCAGCAGATTGTTGCGCATAGTTTACAACAGAAGATTTAAAGACCAATCTTCGAAGATAATCGAATGATTTAATTTCTGTTATACACATGTTCATATTTTACATAATAAAATTACAGATACAAAAAGTATTTGTGCTTGGCTGTTATGAGAACTATTTCTCTTGTAGTGAAACGGTTGTCCTCATCTGTAACTATAATATCGCAGTTGTCTCCCTTTCAGCAGTATTTTTGTTTTGAATTTGATAAATGTTCAAAAATCGATGTAGGGGAATATAGCATAAAGATTTTAAAGTCAATATTGTTATCAAAAATAGTGTAAACTGAAATGTTAACATTATTATCAGGATGTTTCAATAAGTTAGTATTTCTTACATATACTATGAACGAAGTGCTACAAAAGTTGTCTCCCTAGCATTTTTAATAACGAAGGTTACCAGCAGACTTCGCAAATTCCGTACTTCCGTTGGAAAGAAATTACGGACGTCACGTCAGTGACATGAGATATGTGATCTCAATATGTGATCTCAATACGGCAGGCGTTATAAACGCCTCCGTAAAAAATGATCGGCTGCCCCCTTTGCAATACTTTTGAGGTCTTTTCTTCTCGACAAGGTCACCCCTGGCAACCCGTCTTTATACAAGCGATGACCTTAGATATTGTGAGGACGTTAACCATAAACAATGATTTTCTAAAATGTTATTCCAGGGAAATCTCTTATTGTACTATTTTCGGGTACGTATTTGTCCTTCAATAAATTTGTATCAACCTCCGGTTGTCCAAAAGACGATATACATTATTATAACAATGAAGATCTCGGCAAATTAGAATGCAGGGAATTTTGCCAGTCATATGATAATTTTGTTTGGATAAGAAATGTACACCTGTTTTGGGCGTTCTGTGCAATATTGTAAACACGGAATCGCTGTTTTCCCCCCTAGAAGATCGCTGGAAACGCTGTCCTCTAAATGTGCTTTGTCTCTGAAGGACATTTTCTGGAAACGCCTCATTGATTTGTTTGGGTTTATAGTTAATGTAGATCACTGTATAGGGACCACGGAACCAAATCAAAAATAGATTGTGGGTTTTCCCCCTTTTCGGCAGAAGATTTAATAGGTAGGTGAATGCCTCGGGGCCTGCTGGTTGGATATTCAGGTGGCAGAAGTTTCAAAAGTTTTATGTGTGGGTTGAGCAATATATATAGATGTAATATGCTTAAAAAAAATCAAGTCTGCTTTTGTCTGGGTGAATTTATTAAGTGTGTAATTTGTTGTAAATTTTGGTCGATTTTTTTTCCGCGGTCCCTATAGTGATAGTGGTGGTGTAGTTACACTTTAAATTTGCCCCCCCCCCCCCCCCCCCCCACACACACACACACACATGCATAACACATACCATGTTATATGACTTTTACTGCTGGATACTCAGGCTAAACAAAGTTATGTTGTACTTAAATCATGAATCTGTTTAAGATCATTACGGGTGACCATGAAATGTTCAGTAGTAAATTTAATATTACAAGTGAAAAAGTAAGATTGGCCTTAACCCTGAAGGAAGTGTACATGAGCAATGTATATACGACCCGCTCCGATTCGGGCCAACATTACTGTGTAGTATGATATTTAAAAACCGCGAAATAGCACGCGTAAATAACCCGTTAAACGGTATCTGCTCTTTTTTTCTTCCTTTTCCTATGATAACGGCACCATTTACCTAATAAAGGTTAGACATTCCTTAGTTTATTATTAGTAAACTCCGTCTATTGTTATTGCAAGTTATGTTTTAAAAGAATCAGTGCGGTTTGCAATCTGAATACGGCAATTCCATATCGGTTGGGTGTTGCAAAAGAGCCAGCCCTGATCCCTTATCATCGCTGTCCATGAAAGTTCGAGTACTCGAGTACAGAATAGGCCTGCTGTATTCCAATATATGTAAAAGATGACTACTCCCATCCCCATGTAATCGGCTCTTCTGTGACTTCTGCAAGGGGTAATTACCGGGACATACGAACATCGTTTAAAATAGCTTTGTTATTCCCTGTTTAACATTCAGCATTTAGAGTAATGGCAACAACTGGGCCAACCGTTGTCTGTATAATGTGACCGAGCGGAATACTGTGTTGGGTGCCTTCGGCATGGTTGTTCACAGAGAGGTAGCAGATCCGCACTATCTCAAGGAGGCATACATATACCAATGGACACATATTATATACTTTAAGACAGGTCCTTAATGGACCTTTGTTGATGATAGGACGCTGAACAAAATCAAATAAAACCAAACGTTCATTTCCACCAAATCGAACAAGCCCTTGTACATGTACCCAGGAGAGGTAAATTTTACTTTTTATGACGTTTTTCGTTCATCACCAAACATCATTTTGTAATGATCAGTCAGAAAACCGTATTTGGATATACGCCACTTTAGTTTAATATTCAATTGTATTTATACTCAGGAGACTTTACTTCTGCTTCTGCCAAGTAATTTCCACAATCATAACGTTGATTATAATGACATTTTTGTTTTCGGAGTGCGCATGGTCACAAACTGGTTAAAAAGATGGAGTTTAGGCCAGTGACACAGATAACCGAGATCTGAAGATCTCTAGGTCATTCGAGGTGACAGTGTCCGCTGGTAAGGAGTTCCATTCCCTAATGGTGCGTGGAAAGGACGAGAACTTCCTGTAGTCACTACCACATGATGGAATTTGGAACGAAAGGCTGTGTGAATTCCTCGCATGTCGGAGTTGGAATACACGAGGTTGTGGTGGATCTTGAACAGCATACATAGTCTTGCTTGTTGTCTTCTGTCTTTCAACGACTCCCAACCGAGGTGTTCTAGTAAGCTGGTGACACTAGCTGTCCGTCTGTAAGTGTTGTTGGCATATCTAGCAGCCCGTCGTTGTACCATTTCCAGCCTGTCAATGTCTGTTGGTAGGGGTCCCACACAGTGATTGCGTACTCCAAAACAGGTCTTACTAGGGTGGTGTATGCCTTTGATTTGATGCTTTCGGAGTTGATGTTGACATTTCGTTTTAGGAATCCGATGGTACGATTTGCTTTGCCACAGATGTTGCTGATGTGTACGCCCCATTTGAGATCTAGCGTGATGGTACATCCAAGATATTTGGCTGATGTCACTGCCTCTAAAACATGTCCATGAAGGATGAATTTGGGGTTTATTTTGTTTCTGTTTATGGACAATACTTGGCACTTTCCCGGGTGAAATTCCATCTTTCATTGTTGTTCCAATACTGCTAATTTTTCGAGATCTTGTTGTAGAATGTTTGCGTCAGTGTCCGATGTGATCGTAAGATAGACTATTGTGTCGTCGGCAAACAAGCGCACTTTAGATGTGATGTTGAGTGGCATATCATTGATATAGAGGAGGAACAGACTGGGTCCGATGACAGGTCCCTGTGGTACTTCAGATTACATCTACAGAGTCTGATGTTTCTCCGTCGACTAAAACTGATTGTACTCTATCTGTAAGAAGGGGCTCGATCCAGGTGTTGACTTTGCCTCGAATACCATAGTGATGTAGTTTATGGAAGAGCAGGCTGTGGCAGACTTTGTCAAAGGCTTTCGAGAAATCGTTGACAAGAACGTCTGTTTGCGTCTTATCCGACATGTTCTTAGTGATGTCCTCATCAAATTCTAAAAGCTGGGTCTCACATGATCTTTGTCGTCTGAATCCGTGTTGTAGGGGATAGAGAATGTTGTACCTCTCTGTATGGTTCATGATGTGGCTTGTGACAATGTGCTCGAGGATCTTGCAGCAGATACATGTCAGAGGTATAGGTCGACAATTGTGTGCCTTGTACTTCTCCTTTTTTTTGTACACAGGAGATTCATGCGCCTTATATTTCATAAACAAGAAGCCAAGAGGGCCTGTATCGCTCACCTGTTTCCTATGTTACATGAAACTGACATATAGGTAACTTCAGACCAAATTTGGTAACTATAGAACACAAGACATTTTAACATCGCTTAAACGGTTCTTAAGACATTGTTTTTTAAGCCGCTCTTGGCGAGAGCCGAGCGGCTTATTGATTCTGTCCAGAGAACGAAATGACGGACCAACTTCCGTTCGGGATGCGTGCGCATAATTCAGTCTTGCATGCTTCCGCTATATAGTCTCGTTATCGTAAATAAAAAGTAGAATCTCTGACACTCACTTGTGGGTTACATAAAGTCTTTTGATACTCTTCTCCAAACAAAATGTTTATCGCCGGTGCATTCTACGTGTGTTGTGGTGGTGAAATTCGTGCACTGGGTTTGAGCGTTTTAGCAACTCGGATTGAGGTCTGTGGAGTGTTTGTTGTCGTGACTCTGATTCGAGAAAGCACATGTGAAGACTTGTCAAGCATTGACGCTATCTGTATGGTCAAGCTTTTTATATTTTGTACGCACAAGGAAGAAGTAAATATATATACTTATAAACTGTATGAGTGATGAAGTATAACCTCTATTTTGATGTTTCAAACGGGAACGTAATATGACATATCGTGCTTAGGTTGATAACGGTAATAAACCATCGTTGCTACCACGGACGTGGCTCTTGAGACGAGACGATATGTGAACTGTGTATGCTTATCAAACATTTATGTTACACAGCATGCTATTCCTGGTGTATTTATTTATGAAAATATAACAATTTAAGAACATGACACAACTGCCGATGCAGTTTGACAAGAATTCGCGCTGTGTCAAAATATCATCCAATCCGGTGTAAGGGAAATAACTCTTTCTTTTGAACAGTCGTATTGAGAAATATAATTCAAATATATTCCAAGATCATTTGTGAATTTTGTGATGAATTGTATATTCAATGACAGTAAATAAAAAAACTACATATAGTAAGAACTATTGTTAATATGAATAAAAAATAAATGAAAATAAAAGGAATACAATGTCTCTTTTCTCCATGCAGGTTTTCCCACTACTGTTAATTATCCTTCATTTCACAAGCACAAAATGCACCTATTCTTTCTTACCCATTCACCGATTGCCATTCTGCATATACATGCTCATGTCACATCTTTGGAGGAAGCTAATTAATGAAAATTACAACAATTCGTCACAAAATAGGGTGATACAAGAGGAGAGGGAGAAATAAGGTGATTGATTTTGGAAATTCCAAAGGCAACATCATCACATAACCTGATTTTCAATTAGCAGAATACAGAACACATTTATGAGGTATTGTAGTAGATATTGATGCTCAATGTGTTACTGGAGCAATTAAATTTAAAGTGGGAGCGGCTTTAAAGTCACACTGACAAAATTCTAGTTGAAATTTGAAATTTGAATTTTAAAGCCTTTAACCTACATTGACCTTTGACTCCGGCTAGCACTTAAAGATTACCTTTGACATTACATAAAGAAAACGATTCACACAGTTGGTCTACATAACATACCCAGTACAATGACTCTATACCAAATGGTTTTTAGGATGTTGTTGTTTGAAGTTTTTACCATATTTGACCCCTTAGACCTTGAAATTAGGTCAAGGTGTGTAAGAGCAACATACAACATATTGTGCATACATCGTCCGCAGAATCGAACGATGTTACGATTGTTGGTAATTTCGTACGCTTAGATTCGCACAAATGAGTATTTTTCAATTTTCGCCTACAATTTTTTGCAATATTCGCTGACAAGTGAGGGACAGCGTAAAACCGATAGCCTCTAATAGGGAGAACAGATTACTAAGCAGCTATACATATCTGTTAAAAAATATTTTCGAGATGCAAATGCAATCTTTATTTACTATTTTTATTTCAATTTTAATAAAATTAACAGTGAGCGTTGATAGTTCTATTCAATTGTTGTTATATTGAATTCCTTTTGTTCATACAAACTATCTTACATGTTTTGTTGAGTTTCTATAATCTCAAAACGGCTAGATATTTTGTTATATGTTAACGACCAATCGGCATTTTAAGTCATTTAAGGCCAAACAACACTAATATAATATTTATTCACGAAAGGAATACATTAAATTGTAATACACTTAAAGGTACAATTGTTAAAAAATCTAAAAAAAGTAATCAATTGCAAACAAATTGGTTGTAAATATGGCATCATTTATTTGTACTGATTACTTGAATGTATTTACCATTAATGGCAACGAAACTGAATAAAACAATCTTCTCATTGTTTGTTAAAAACTCTTTTCTTATTTAAGTTTTATGTGAACGAGCGATTGTCAGAGGACCACATTCAAACTCGTTTAACATGTTAATATCTCTAAGGATCAACACATCTAAATACTAAGATATATCTATTTACAACTTCTGCATTACTACATAAATACAATATCAGAAACAATTGACATCTGTACTAGAGGGACAACAGATAATGTCACAGCGAAAGGACGAAAATGAATAGTACGTCATATACAACAGGAAAACACCTTCTAGGTAGCAGTATACAGTAGCGTACGGTGACCATGGGTGATATTTTTGTACAAAGAATAACCCCTGTAATATTACATGTATCAAAACTTAAAAAACAAATCAGCTCTAAAATTGGCATATACATGATGAATTGGACTATTTGGGCTTCACATTTAAAAAACAAATCGAATTTTGCTTGAGACTACATTTTTGGCCATTTACAAATCTGTGTCTTCACAACAAAAGCTAGCTTTTCATGTAGTCTATTTTTGTACACATGTAAATATTGTGAAAAATCAAGTTGAACGACCGATGCTAAAACGTCAGTATTTCTGTTAACGATTAGGTGATATTAAATTTAAGACAGATTTCAAGAAAAAAAATACTACTTGCGTGGGTCAAATTTTGGGTTAAAAATTATGTTTTTTTTTGCACCTTTTGATGTGGTAACCATGGTTTTCACAAGTCCCAAATCTGGGGAAATCACTTTTTGAAAAAAGAATTCATTCTACTAAAAAACCGTATTCAAAATGTAGTTTTATAAATATATATACAGACCCGTACACGTTCGCTGTTCCACCTTGGACGCAAACGGTACGGAAGTGCTATGCAAACGGTACGGAAATGCTACGCAAGTGCTACGCAAACGTTACGGAAATGGTACGCAAGTGCTACGCAAACGGTACGGAAGTGCTACGAATGACGCTTACAAACGGTGATTCGTTTGTGGTGACAATAACGGGTGTACATAAAAAGCGGAAGCATATAAAATATCTAAAACGAAACGAACATACCCACAATGCATAGGAAGAAACGTCAGTACACTGTAGGCTACGAGGATAAAGGTCGATCGATGTAATATATCCATCACAAAGACCTGACGTACGCTAACAGATCAACGCGACACACAGATAATAATAAGTTATGGTCAGAAGTATTTCCACCTGCTTACCGAATAAAATACTAATTAATATTGACAGTAAGTAAAGTTGTTACTGTTTTCNTTAAGCCGTAAACTGTTCTCAATTTCTGAAGGGTTAGAACTAGGTCTACTTTAATGATATGAAAATAATCTTTAATTGAGTTTACGTACTTAGAGAATTTAAAAGTCAGGTATCTCAAGGAGGAGTAACCATATTTGTATGGTACATTGTAGCTCANTAGTACATGCAAATACATGCATCGGAGATTTGAAATGTATACATGTAATACCATGTCTATTAGTTAAATTTCATTCATAGATAAACAGTTTTTTTTGTTATACATCTTTTATTTTATTATGAAAATGTAGTTGATTCTTGTTTAAGTATACATTGTACGTGTATATTGTTACGGGAGTTATTATATATATTTTTTCAGTTTGAAAGGCAAGCTCGTGCATGCCGGAAACTATTATGAATAAGAAAAATAATATGTACTAAATATATGTAAATTTTACATTCAAGATATGTACCTCTAGTATCTATCATAAAAACGTAGGTAATNAATAACGAAATAACGAAATAACGCCAAAGCGCCAAAGCGAAAAGACGAAATGTCATATATCAGCCACCATACTGATGTCAGATAACATAGGGACTGAGACCAAGTCAAACTTTAATATATCGACAATATGTATTTCTCCGTTTGTACATGTACGTTTGTACCTAAACAGACGTGGATCAAGGAGGGTGTGGGGTTAGGGCGATAGCTTCCTGATCAGGGTCCAGGGGCTATTAGTCATGGTAGAGTAGAGCAAAGTAAAAGGGTGGGGGTAGAGTGGA
>NW_018404771.1:114975-121363 GCF_002113885.1 Mizuhopecten yessoensis | reverse complement strand
CCATAATTAAGTAATTTTTCGTGAAACTGGTGATGGGGAATAATACCGAACACAAAATCAAATGAAAATATTTGCTTTAAAGTATACGTCTCTGACCGTTGTCAGACTTTTTATAGACAACGCCACAATAGATGAGTGGCAAAACTACATAACATTTTGTTTGTCTGTGCTCAATACATGTAAGTGCTACAATATTTCATATTTTGTCATACATGTACGTAGCCTCATCGCCTGGTTCAAGTTCAAGTTCTTTATTACTTTGAGTCGTTCGACTCACCAGTTACAAAGTAACAAAATTTGTGATATTAACTGTGCAAAATACAAAATAACATTACACACACTCACAATACAATTACAAGTGCAACGATACCTATTTATAATAATTAGGTTCCTCTCGAATTGCAAATTTCATATATTTCCCTAAGTTCGTTATTTCTTTTGAATTTTTCACACTGAATAATCCTTTCAATTTAAATATGCTTGGCTTTTTAATATAATAAGTTTTCAAAACAATTGCTCGCAAATCAGAATGACATGATCTTCAACATCATCTAAATTACAAACATTACACACTCGACGATTCAATGTTTTGATATCGCCCTTTTTCTAATTTTAAGTTATGAGGGGATACTTTTTTATTTCTTTCAGATATTCTTTTTGTATGGGTTTACGCAGGTAGTTTTGTAGATCAAAATGACATTCTTCTCTAAAAATATCAAAAAACCTTTCTTTAATTAATTAATAAATCTTGTTGTCGTTAATATAATATTTCCAAATATACCCTAGGCCAGGTTAATCCCAGCCTCTGATATATACTGTCCACTGTGTAACTTGCTAAAGGCGCTAAGTGGTACTAATTGGTCAGCTGTTTAAAGGTCAATTATCTTTTTCATTGAACCATGTACATGTACGTTCATAGGTACACCAGCCCGGAACCACTTGACTGATTTTGGACACCTTTATAATTACCACACACAGAGAGGGCACTCCGTTAACAAACTTACTATAGACAGAGACGTATTGTAATATATACGTCTCTGCTATAGACAACAAGGAACCACACTGTATTTTCTCATGAACTCAGTCACATGATGACAATAAAGTTATCTTCATAATGATTTTTTTTAATGATTACTGAACAATATCATCATTTTCAATAATCTGATATGAAAAGTTTGTTACGTATTAGGGTTAGTATTCAACCTTGCTCGCTGAAAACAGAACTCAGGATAAATTATTTAAAAAAAAAAGATTTAAAACAAATCATCTACGCGAGAAGTTAAATATCCTAATAGGGGACTTTTTTTTTTTTTTTTTTTAAATTAGGAATTCCAAGTTCCAAATATTAGTTTACCTTGGTTAAGGCACTGTTGTGAAATGAAATTGTGCCTGGGGCTGTCATTTCCTGATCGAGGGACAGCCAAAGTATCTTACTGTAGGTTTTTACCTTGAACTGATTTACCTGTATACAGCTGTACGTGGTGGATAGACAATGAACTGGATTGATTGACATGGACTTAATTGACTTGAAATCACAGAATGTTACCTTGATCAGGTACAGCACATCAGAATCCACTGCCTAGATTCTTAGGTATATATATATCATATTGAAATAAATGTATCTGTCAGCGGGTGGTCATGTTGCCCTAACAACCTTTATAACGGACACTAAAATTGTTTATACCTTAAACAAGGGACAGGTCATTACAACATGGCCAGCTGTATGCCTGTGATTCAAATTACCCCTAAGGCCTAGATGCTGGTGTGGGGAACACAGAGTAGGCCCATGGGAGGAGGGCTGTTACGTCCATGTATGTGTAAACCGTCATTTTTGTGGGTTTTTTTCCTTCAGACTATTATGATGGTTGGAATAATTTTCGGTTTATAATTGGGTTTTTTTACAATTCGTTTCGACAAATATGTATTCCGTAAAATTTTCGACCGAACGTTTCACAAACGCTTTTTAAATGGAAAGATGTAGACGCAAGTGCTACGGAAACGATACGGAAGGGCTACGGAAACGCTACGCAAGTGCTACGGAAATGCTACGGTAATTGTACGGAAGTACTACGGAAATGCTACGCAAGTGATACGCAAGTGCTACGCAAACGGTACGGAAATGCTACGCAAACGGTACGCTGAAAGTGGAACAGCAAACGTGTACGGGTGTGTATATATGTAGGTGTGTTGTGCAGGACGAATCGCTATCCATGTTCATCCGAGACATGTCCTTTATTTCTAGGGTCAAGCCATTTCTACTGTACTCTTCTACCCTAACACAATATTGGGATCAGACGCCTCCGTCCAAATAAAGTTGTAAAGATATTGAGTGAAATTCGTTGCTGAATTATATGAATCTAAGTAATTTAATTTGCATTAGGTTTGTTCAGTTCCACCATAAATGCATATACATAGTACAACAAAGCAGCGCTCCTAGCCGGAGAAGCCCGCCAAGGACTATGAAATCACCGATGATGCGCTATAAGGCTGCTTCACAGAAGTCATTCAGCCCAGCAAAAGGTCACATTTTCAAAGTATCAGCCCTATTGCGGCTTAATCATTTTGTCAATAAGGTTAGGGAACTACAGTTGGTTTTCATGCCAAACGGTTTATATATTATTTTCTTATGAAATTCTATCTTTTATGCCTTCACACAAATCCCATTGAAGACGGAAGTCTGTCGATTTACTTACAAGACCATATCAGCCACAGAGAAAGGAACAATTCCGGAGGTCATCATTTAAGTTTCATTTGTTATATTTCTCCTGTTTTTTGATTGGTCTTTACGATCGACTAGAATTCTGATTTTGATATGGACTATGGGCAAGTGTAATGGTTTCAATCAGGATTTCGCACGGATGTATTCTATTTCTTTGTGTGGTATTAAGGTCGATGTTTTTTTTATCATGTTCATTAGAGTGTCTTGTGGTTTTGTTGTCTATACCCGAGTTCTCGATTCTGCTCTTGTTCAATTACAAATTATCATGAACTTTATTATAAGAATGTAAGGTTCACCTACGAGCAAAAACGTCATAATTACATTATGTTCCTGATGTTCTTCACGAGCTTATTTTGATATGGAACTTAGAATAAATATCGTATAAATGTATGATTGATATATTATTCAAGAACCCGCTCAGTAACACACAAATGACCTGTCTGCCATAAATATCCTACAACAATACAAAAATATCTTTGCATTTCTTTCCCACCTTTTCAAAGACCTATCTCGAGTAAATACAAAGAGCTCTCTAAATTACACCCGGCCACAATCCTAATTTTAAACCTCCATTCTTCTACTGAACACTAGGATATCGGCAAGATATGACATTAGATTTCGAAAAAAACTACATGAAGGAATTCTACATTTTCGTATGTCCACCGGTGATCGTTTAAGGATAAATTGAATGTCTTTAATCAAACTTTTGAATAACATATCCTTCATTATTGTAAGGAGGTTCACGTTTGTGTGGCTGCCTGGAAACACCATGCGCTTCGACGGCCCAAAGCTGCCAAATTATGGACAGTAATTCAAAATGTCATCGAATTATACCATTCTTGACATGTTTTAATAGATGAAATTGCGCTGCTTTTGTATATAACCAACTCTAAGACGTTCGTGATGTAACGACACTTTTCATTGGTTAATAACAATGGATTAATGGGTTGGTTGCACATTGTAAACGTCCTATCAACAGCTTAGGTCATTTAAGGACGTGTCTCCATGTGGGTTGTTAATGCAAGCATGCGTGTATGTGTGCAGGAGACATGGTACATGTATGTTGGTATGGATGAAAGATAATGCGCGTGCGTGAATAGGTTGTCCAACAAATCAGCGCTGTTCTAAGTTAATCCCAAACAAACAAACCACATTTTGTAATTATGTGATTTTACAATTTTAAAGACGCCTTCGTACAGTACTGTTTTTTACCATACTGTTTATACTGTACCACCATGCCCAGTCTGTATTAAAAGGAGCCATAACAAAACATTAACGGTTCGTAAAGAAAACTTGACAACTACCATTTTATGGTTATCTCATTTTCTTCATTAACCTACGACGACCAGAAGATATTAAACTGACACTTTCAGATTTTAAACCTTGTATAACGTGTTTTATTAAAACGAATTGGCAAAATAAATGGTCTTTAGAATTAAACAGCAAGTTATTTGCAATTCAACCTAATGTGGTTATGTGCAACAAGTAGAGCAGACCGCAGAGAGGAAATTGTACTCTCGCGACTGCGCATATGCCATACCTACATCACACATTGCTACATTTTGCGTAAGGAAGACCAGCCTTATCGGCATGCATGCGATCATCTATTTACAGTCATTTCAAACAAATACGTGACAGATTTTATGATGTACCGTCTATGAAAAGATTATTTGATACAGTATCTGTGCAATGAATATGTCTATCTATTTACACGCTATTGATCTTTACCATAAAATATAATTTATTGTGCAGCCGATTTGTTTGATATTGATGTATATCTTTAACCCTTTACATATTTTAATCTGTTAAGTTTTGGTTTGATGTGTTTATTTTTCGTGAATTTTTCTTGTTAGTGTTGTTGGCCCTAAATGACCCACATTGTCGATGGACCGTTAATCAATTAAAAAAAAAGACAAAAACAAATCATTGATGAAACCATCAATTCCATCTTCATTATTTTATGAAAGACAAATCCTGATATGAAATTAAAAAAAACCCACCAATAAATGATTCGCCTTTTTGTTTGTTAAAATTACGTTCTAACATTGTTAAGCACCAAACAGGCTTTATGGAAGCGGTAATGGATCTTATTACACACGTAAGTTTTCAATGATTTATTCGTTACAAGAAAGATAACTGCATTTTCTAGATAAAATTTTGATATTATTTTGGATTCTTAACGGCTCATTAACACAGACGTGGTTTTAGGGCCAATATGTTTACTTCATACATTCTCTTATAACGTTACCTCAAATAAATGAGCCCGACCTTTTTCAATGTCATAAAGTTCAAATGCGTCAAATACCCTTAAAGAAGTTTTGAATAACCAAAAAGCCTTTTGGCGATGATCAGTAGGAACCTTGGATGAGTTTTATAAAGTTACCTCCAATAAATATACCTCCAATAAATATATCGTGTTTTGGGAAAAAGTGGAGGTAAATTATCCGATGTCTATGCTCGTGAGGTGACACATTGTTAGTCCTATTACAAAAAGGTGGTAACTATTTGGATGTACATGTCTGGTTGAAGTCAATGTTTCGATAGAGAACAATTTGTTATCCTTAGTCGGGTGGTTCGTAACAGGGCTATCAGATGTTCGATTTGGAATTTTACATCTGTTTTATCGGCGTAGTACGAGGTATGTTTCGGTACTTAAATAAGATGAAGCTGTGAGTAACGTTAATTCAGCTTTTAAGACGTTATGTACAACTTTGGACCAAATTGTTTGAAAAGTACAATGCGTATTTAAATTATTGAACTCTTGTCTAGCATTATGTTTTTAAAGGGACATCACGTGAAAAGGCGTTTTTTTTTTAATGAATGTATGTATTGTATGCACTTCCACTTATGTTACCTCGCTATCCCCATATTCATAGTCCGTTCCAAATGTCCAGTTTGACCACTTGAATTGTTCGGGAAAGCCCGGCTAAAAATAGCGCCGATAACGTCACCTGATTAGGCAGCAAACACAAGTGGTGCGAGCGAGATGAAACGGTTTACAAAGGGGCCCTCAGAGAGGGGCCGTCAGGCAACTGCAACTTCTTACCGCACTATGAAACCAAGTTATATGATTTCTAATTCCGTATTCAAACTTATTGAACAGTAATTATTCATCATCAGAAGTTAATTGCACACTTGCCAATATTAAGAATTTAAATTTATTTAGCTTTTAACATAAATTTGTTGCCAATAAAATTAAACAAAGGATGGGGCACAAGTTTTTACAATTTATCACAGCCTTCTCCCGTGACCGGTACAGGTGGTACGGGGCTAAACACTCCCTCAACAATGGGACAAACCTTTCTGTAAAAAGGAATATTCACGAGACGAATATCCCTTTTCAAATGTTTACATAAAGTGCATATATGCAATGACAAACTACACGCGAATATAAAAAGGAAACGTTTGTGAATTTATTTATTACATTAAACAACTCAATGTCTTTGGCCATTTTTTTTCTAGACCATGAATATAAATCTATGTATACTCTCTTTCCCACTTTCACTGTCTCCAAACGCTAACATTTAGGAAGTCATATTAACCATCACACACAATAAACTGTATGGCAAAACCACTACGTGTACATGTAGAATATGTGTCAATAAGGAACGTGTTGAGATACTTGATAATTATATTTTTTCAATACTTTACAGAGATTAAAGCATACTT